>NC_091218.1:28245568-28315568 GCF_040958095.1 Procambarus clarkii | reverse complement strand
ACGTAAAATCATTAAAAAAAACAGCGCCATCTGTTGCACATAAGAGCAACAAATGCTATACTAAATATGTTACGATTCCATTTCAATGTTTCCAATTTCATTGATAAATTGAATTTTCAGAGATTTCGATTTATTTTCATTTTGATTTAATTATTTTGTATAACATTGCGCTGGAATTGAGCTGTGTTGTTTATGTTCATTTTGTGAGAATAGTTTATTTTTTATTTTTTTCGTTGTTTTTAATCTCGTTTTTTTTAACACGTTTTCATATATTTTAGTGATGGGAACATCAAATCATTTGATGTTCCCATTTTCTGATGGGAACATAAGATCCTTTTGGAATGCATCGGAAGAGGGAGTGGGGAATGGAGGGGAGGATGAGGGGACAGAAGTGGGAGATGATGGGGAGGACGAGGGGTCAGGGGAGTGGAGGATGGTGGGGAGGACCAGGGGACGGAATGGGGGAAATGATAGGGAGGACGAGGGGATGGGGGAGTGGAAGATAGTGGGGAGGACGAGTGGACGGAGAGCAACACACGCTGTAATCTCCGAAAGTTCTTCACCGAATGTTCTGAAATTTTGACACAACGTTCCATTCGAATATGCGCATGTTTTTATATACGTACTATATAGATGCCACACCTGTAACAGGTAAAAACATGCAATTATTTTAAATAGCTCTATCTGTTACACGTAAAAACAACACTTGCTATACTAAATATGTTATGATTCCATTTCAATGTTTCCAATTGCATTGATAAATTGAATTTTCATAGATTTCGATTTATTTTCATTTTGATTTTATTATTTTGTGTGACATTGCGTTGGAATTCATATGCATTGTTTACCATATCATTCATTTTGTGAGTATATTGTATTTTTTTATTTTTTCCTTGTTTTTCACTCCATATTTTTAACTGTTCTTATTTTTCAGTAAAGGGAACATCAGATCATTTGATGTTTCCTTTTTTCTGATGAGATCATCAGATCATTTGGGAACACATCGGACGAGGGAGTGGGGGGATGGTGTGGTGGATGAGGGGATGGTGGAGGGGGTAATGGTGGAGAGAACTAGGGGACAGTGGAGTGGGGGGATGGTGGGGATGATGAGGGAACGGGGGAGTGGGGGATGGTAGGAAGAATGAGAGGATTGGGGAGAGGGAAATAGTGGGGAGGACCAGGGGACAGGGGTGGAGGGTAATGATGGGGAGTGAGATGGGTGAATAAAATATTATTCTGGTATAATTATTACAGGTAACATCCAGGAATGCGTGTCTAGCTTAGTTAGCCTTAAACACTCATGAAGGAAATTCCGCTTTCTGTATACAAAAATATTAAAGAATATTTATTTTAAAAGGGATAACTTTTTAAATCATATCAATACATACACTATATAAAGCAGTATTCAACTACCTGAAATTACCTGATCATCACAATATCTCTAGCGCACTCGACGGAGACAGGAAGCCGTTAGCTTGTCAAATTCGCTTCTTGCGAATTTTCTCCAGCTTTATTTTTAAATGGAGCAATATATTGGTAATTACGGATTCGGCTGGGAGGTTGAGGGCATATTCCAAAGTCCATTCCATGCACCCGCCAAACCCCCTGTTTATGAATGAAAACGGTTTACACTCGACTCACAACTGATGACGTCCGAACACTTCCGGAACAAGTTTCGCTGACGACTTTTGTTCGAACTACAAAGCTGTAAATGTTTCACCCACGTACTACAAATACAAATAATCGCTAAACTAAACACCTAACCTAACCTAACCAGTGCCTAAATATGCACAATATGCTATTATATAATAATAATAATATATATTTGAGAAAAGTTCTGTTTTGAATGAACAGCATGTTAAAATTTATGAATGCGTCTGTGGGGTTGACCGCTGGATAGAACGGGTCTGAGGACGGGTTGCATATAAATAAACCAGCCCGTCCTCCAAACAAAGATCCAAAAGTGATTCCATCCACCCGCCAAACCCCCTGTTTATGAATGAAAAGCGGTTTACACACGACTCACAACTGCTGACGTTCGAACATATCCGGAACAAGTGCTTCATTGACGAATTTTGTTCGAATCGCAACGCTATAAATGCTTCACCCACGTACTACAAATACAAATAATCGCCAACAGAACCTAAACACCTAACCTAACCTATCCTATGCCTATATATACACAATATGCCAATATATTATAATATTAATTTATACTTGAGAAAATTCCCGTTTTGAATGAACAGCATGTTCAAATTTATGAATGCGTCTGTGGGGTTGACCGCTGGATGTAATGGACTTGAGTCGAGGACGGGTTGAAATAATCGCCAACAGAACCTAAACACCTAACCTAACCTAGCCAATGCCTAATTATGCACAATCGGGTAATATATTATTACTATATAATAATACAATTATTATCTATTAACATTCATTTATATTTGAGAAAATCCCTGTTTTTAATCAACCGAATGTTAAAATTTATGAATGCTTATTTAGGGTCGACCGCTAGATGGAATGAACTTGGTCTGAAGACGGGTTGCCTGTTTTGAAGTCTAAAGTATTGCTAATTAAATTTGAAGCTGTTCCCTCTTGTGACCTTAACATTTGACCTAGCTAAGTGTGCGGTATCAACATTCACGCTCCGCTTTCTTCACCTACCAGTAAATAATGTTGTTGCTGTTGTTTTTGTTGTTCTTGATACTGTTCTTGTTGTTGTTCTTGATGTTGTTCTTGATGTTGTTCTTGTTGTTTTTTATTTAGGGGTCGCAACAGCAGAGGTCAAAAGGGTGACTCCTCTCTGTGTGGCACTAATGTTGTGGTGTAGTACTGGTGGGAGGCCAAATGATGAGGGTTTCTTTGGCTTTGGTCTAATATCTCACACCATGTAATTAGAATACTAAGTACAATTAGTAATACTTAGTAATTAGAATACGCAGTCCCCGTTACGCAGTTTTTTTATTTTTATTATTATTATTATTTTCTACCACAGACGTGGCCACACATTTACAATGCTAATCAACGATAAGACACTAGCCCGGCGCTTTGGCCTGGGTTCGTATCCTGGCCGGGGAGGATTGACCGGGTGCCAATCCTTAACTGTAGCCTCTGTTCACCCAGCAGTGAATGGGCACCTGGTTGTTAAACGATTTGGCGGGTCGTATTCCGGGGGAAAATTAGGATTAAGGACCTGCCCGAAACGTTTTGCTTGCTAGTGGTTCTTCAAGAATGTAACAACTCCTGTATATATAAAATAAAATAAAAAATACAATTAACGATGCATAGCTTAGCATTTACTTGTTGTGCTCTCATTATTTTGTGTAGTACTTATTTTAAAATTGTGTAGGTGTTTGTGTTGAAAGACATTTTGAGTATGTTTTCCAGTCATTATAATGATTGGGTAGATCTTCCAGAGTGTGGATCGAGGTTAAAGATCAACAAGGAAAGACTTATTCTTCTTATAATACAATTCCATTACTAAATCCACGAATCAGACCGTCAGAACCAGCAGTCAGGACTCAGCAGATATTCTGGCTGCCTAACCTTTCTAAAATGCATGTCCCCCTTCCATGAAGACAACCTTCACATTCAGCAGCAACTGGATCAAAGTTGTCAGCAGTGGTACTAAAACAGGAGGAAATCCCTCGTCTTGTTTAATTACTCGAGTTGAGACGGAGCATATGGGACCAGCCAACGTCACCCAAGACCGCTGCGAAGTCGTTCTGTCCAGGTGACATCGCCACTCACCCATCCCTACCACAGGGAATATATATGCCAATCCCAATCACAGGATGAGCACGGGGGAGACATTTCCCGTCACGCAGGGTGCAGTCGCACCTCCACAGATCTCCAGCATCATCTATTGATACTGGTAATGGCTCAAAAGGGCCACCACTTACGGGCTATTCATGCCTGTGCCACCTTTTGGGTGGCTTAATCTTTATCAATCAATCAATCACAGGATGAAAAACAGCTCAGTGATCTAGAACCACACCCAGTGTTGCTGCTGTTAAGTACAGCAAATATACTTGAGATAAACAGCTGTTACTGTATGTCAAAATTAGAATTAGTTGTATTACGGTAATATCCTGCCTAGTAGTAGAGCCTGCCTGTTCCTTTACCGCTTATTCAACAACGTATCTGCATGCTCCAACATCAACGACAACAACAATACGTGCACAAGCGTATGGGTGTCTAGACACACCACCTCCACCATCCACCCTCAAGTATCCAAGACACCACCACACCCACTGTCTCGGCAGGGGACCAGACGCCACCCGCTAACGACCATTCTTCTGCAGGCCGATAGTTATACCTACAGAATTCGTGCCAGTTATGACGTCATGCCCCATATAAAAGGACTTGCCAGCGTCCAGCTCAACAGACTACCCTTTGTGTGCTCTCAGCTGTAACATCTACTCTCGCCCCCTCATGTGACGGTAGATGCATACAGCTTTTTTCTAAAGAATTTACTAGCACCCTTGTTATTAACATAAATTTCACTTGTATATACTTCTCTTTTTGATTTTGTGTAAAGCTAAGTGACTAAGGGTTTTGTTTTAATTATTACTTATTATTTCGGAGTAATGTTAGTCATTTTTGTTATATTATTAAATGTTTGAAGTTTTTATTCTCATTGGATTTTACCCGCAGCTCTCACACCGTAGAGGACACAAGTAGTTTATTTTTATTAATGTGCGATGGGCACAACACCTGCCCGAATAGCCGCTACTCTATTCCAGATTCTCGTCACAGTTGAGCCTGCCCACAACGTAGCGCTATTGTATGACTGTTCGTAAAGGTTGTGTTCCTGCAGTGAACGTTTCCGGCGCCTTCGATAAAGTGCAGCATTTATAGTCTTCTGAAAACAGCGGCAGTCACTAGAAGGTGAAGGGACGACGACGTTACGGTCCGTCCTGGACCATTCTCAAGTCGATTGTGATTCAAGTCGAAACCGATTCTCAAGTCGGTTTCGGTCCAGGACGGACCGAAACGTCGTCGTCCCTTCACCTTCTAGTGTGTGGTCTGGTCAACATAATTTAGCCACGTTATTGTGACCCATCGCCTGCAGCGGCAGTCACTACGACTCTCGGGATCTGCTCTGCTGCTCATTTGTTTCTACCATAAAGATTGCTCTCTCAAGGTTGTCCTCCAGTAACCAGAGTCTGAGTCACTCTACTGGTGCCAGCGTGGCGCAGAAGTGAGTACCTTGCCTCCAGTTGTGTTATATGTCCACCTCATCACCAAATGTGACAATTGCTTTCAGCTTGGACAAATTCTATAGTAATTTTGAGATATTTGCAAGAAAGGATTGCAAATATCGGGTTGTAAATGGGTTGTAAAAATGGTTGTATATTGTCAGGGAGGGGAAGTATAAGCAAGCTGTGTGGATGGGAGTGTTTTTAAGCTGTCTCGAGGTAGTAGAACACAGTGATCATGGGAGTACACTGAGAGCTAGCAGGTAGAATACAGTTTTCATGAGAGTGGAACTTTGAGCTAGCAGCCTTTGTCAAATACAATTTATTAGGTAGTCTCAAGTAATATAATGAGCTGAAGGCTCACAGAGGAACGTTTGTAATTAAAATAAATGCAGATAATGAAATTCAATTATTCACTGTCAACAATTATGGCAGAAAATTCTGAAGCCAAAGACATTTTAAAACGGAGTTGACGACTAGTTTCTGAAGTACTATATATTAGGGTCCTTCATAACACAGAAGGATGGAGTGAGTGTGAACACAGTGGTCACGCGAACACCTCGTCAAGCTCTGACAGCAGCTCCAGGTTTTCGCTGAGCTAATCATGATGTCAACAGTTGAGTTTGGCCAATTTTAAACAAAAAGGTGGACGAATCTCTGGAGATGACGTGACTGTAGCAACCAGAGACCTTACGCTAGGATCACACTGGTCGAATGTTCCCAAAATTTGAAAGATGTTCTTCCTAAAGCTCAGGAATATAATAATATTGACAAAATTTTTAATGGAAATTGCAGTTCCGCCGCCACGATATTACCAAGAGAAGGTGATAATATCCTGCAGACTGGTTAACTGTTAACAAAATCCTCCCGGACGAAGATCAGAGAGGCAAAACAAGCACATATCCTGGGAACCCGTACGTGCAGTAACCCCTTAATTGAGACTTACCTACCCGGTATAGGCCTACCCAAGTATTTAGGGCGGAGATAAAGGGCTGGGGGATGGTAAGGAGAGGTAGGGGATTAATGGAGGGAAGTATTCAGCTTTTATAACTTGACCCAAAAGCCTCAAACTCGCCGTGGGGGAGAAAGTGGCCAGGCAATCTCTACTGATGTGTCTATGCGTCTCCACGCCTCAGTAAGCCTCTCTAAAGTTATCTGTCTGAGTTCCTAAATGTTTATCTGTGTCTCTCCACGACTCTCCATGCTTCTGTGCATATAATTACCCGCGCACACACACACACATACTCAACAAGTGGAATACATTAGGACGTGATGTGGTAGAGGCTGATTCCATACGCAGTTTCAAATGTAGATATGATAGAGCCCAATAGGCTCAGGAATCTATACACCAGTTGAACTGAGTTGAGAGGCGGGACCAAAGAGCCGAAGCTCATCTCCCCACAAGCACAACTAGGCGAGTACAAACACACATACACATTCTCCTCAATCATTAACACACAATCACAATCACACATGAAGG
Source organism: Procambarus clarkii (assembly GCF_040958095.1). Classification (NCBI taxonomy): domain Eukaryota; kingdom Metazoa; phylum Arthropoda; class Malacostraca; order Decapoda; family Cambaridae; genus Procambarus; species Procambarus clarkii. Next base: position 28,308,890 of record NC_091218.1, on the reverse strand, counting down.
CGAACATACACAAACACATTCGCACGCTCACACATATTTAAAAGAACTCATACATTCACTACACACGAAAACACACGCTCATATGAGCATACACACACACAGCAACGCGTGCAAGCATACAAATATGCATGCAGGCACACACACACACACACACACACACACACACACATTACCTACAAAATTTTCAGAGGAATTGACAAGGTAGATAAAGATAAACTGTTTAACACGAGTGGTACGCGAACAAGGGGACACAGGTAGAAACTGAGTACCCAAATGAGCCACAGGGGGGTTGGAAAGAACTTTTTCAGTGTCAGAGTAGTTAACAGATGGAATGCATTAGGCAGTGATGTGGTGGAGGCTGACTCCATACACAGTTTCAAGTGTAGATATGATAGAGCCCAGTAGGCTCAGGGACCTGTACACCTGTTGATAGGAGGGACCAAAGAGCCAGAGCTTAACCCCCGCCAATACAACTAGGTGAGTACGCAGGCACATAAAGGCCACGCGGCTGAGTGAACAGCGATCGGGGGTCATATTCCGAATAGCCCGGGTTCGATTCCAGGCGGAGGCTTGTTACATTGTGATGAACTCGGGGCTTAACGTCCCTGCGGCCCGGTACTTGACCAAGCCTCCTCGGAGGTGGAAAATTCTGGACATATGGATGAAACATGGAGTTTCTTTCACCCTTATGCCCCTGTTCACCTAGCAATAAAAATAAGTACCTGGGAGTAAGACAGTTGGTACAGGATGCTTCCTGGGTGTGTGTTTGTGTGTGCGTGTGTGTGCTTTCACCTAGTTGTATACACCTAGTTGTGCTTGCGGGGGATGAGCTCTGCTCTTTCGGCCCGCCTCTCAACTGTCAACCAATCAACTGTTACTAACTACTAACTAATTTATTTTTCACACACACACACACACACACACAGGAAGCAGCCCGTAACAGCTGTGTAACTTCCAGGTACTTATTTACTGCTAGGTAACAGGGGCATCAGGGTGAAAGAAACTCTACCCATTTTGTTTCTGCCATCACTGGGGATCGCACCCGGACCCTAGGATTACGAGTACAGAGCGCTGTCCACTCAGCTATCAGGCTTCTGGCTTGATAGATTGGCTAGAAAGGCGGGGTCCAAGAGCTAAATTGCTCGATTCTGAAGACACAAATAGTAAATACACACACACACACACACACACACACACACACAGGTACACAGACAGGCAAACATTTTAATTTACTTGTGAGCATAGGCAGAGGAACCGGGTTATGGTAGTTTCCGTGACGAGTCAACGTGACGAGTCAACGATGCTCGTTTTCTGCTTGTTAAAACCGTCTATCTTGTTATTCTAGGCTGAAAGGCTTAGGTTAGGCTGCATTCAGCTAGGCTCGGTTTGGTTAAGTTGGGTTAGACATTTTCACAAAGTTGACACATGGTATATTAGAAACTTTCACAAAGTTGACACATGGTATATTAGACACTTTCACAAAGTTGACACATGGTGTATTCGACACTTTCACAAAGTTGACACATGGTATATTAGACACTTTCACAAAGTTGACACATGGTGTATTCGATACTTTCACAAAGTTGACACATGGTATATTCGACACTTTCACAAAGTTGACACATGGTATATTAGACACTTTCACAAAGTTGACACATGGTATATTAGACACTTTCACAAAGTTGACACATGGTATATTCGACACTTTCACAAAGTTGACACATGGTATATTAGACACTTTCACAAAGTTGACACATGGTATATTAGACACTTTCACAAAGTTGACACATGGTATATTCGACACTTTCACAAAGTTGACACATGGTATATTAGACACTTTCACAAAGTTGACACATGGTGTATTCGATACTTTCACAAAGTTGACACATGGTATATTCGACACTTTCACAAAGTTGACACATGGTATATTCGACACTTTCACAAAGTTGACACATGGTATATTAGACACTTTCACAAAGTTGACACATGGTGTATTCGACACTTTCACAAAGTTGACACATGGTGTATTCGACACTTTCACAAAGTTGACACATGGTGTATTCGACACTTTCACAAAGTTGACACATGGTGTATTCGACACTTTCACAAAGTTGACACATGGTGTATTCGACACTTTCACAAAGTTGACACATGGTATATTCAACACTTTCACAAAGTTGACACATGGTATATTCAACACTTTCACAAAGTTGACACATGGTGTATTCGACACTTTCACAAAGTTGACACATGGTGTATTCGACATTTGAGTTTTGAGAAAGCTGCCAGATTCGTCTATACCCCAGGCGCATTCTGGCCACTATAACATCACATTGCCAAATTCTTACTCTATTATTTCCGTATATATATAAATGTCTTGTCGTGATATATACCATAATGTTTAATGCTACAGCTTTCAGGTCTTTGTGAATTTGTTAGGTCAGTAAGAATTTCATCATACAATCGTTTAAGTATTGTCCTTGTCACTGCTAATGAAACACTCATATTAATTTGTATTACTGGTCTACTACAGCTGCTTTTGCAAGCATGTCAACAGTATCATGCTTTGAGATGTGATGGTATCCAAACAAATTTAATTACACATCTGTTTTCTTCAGCAGCTAAAACATTCATTCGAATATCACTGACTATTTTCTGGGTGTCACTACAATGTACATTCAGCGCCAGGAGCGCCCTCTGCGAGTCACAGTATATAAGTCCACTGCCTTTGTCTTTTGAGAGAGACAGAGTAACACCTGTTACTCTAACCTAACTCACAGGTGACCGTCACATACCAGAGGCAGCTCCCTCATACAGAGGAGCGCACGAGCTCAGTCATAACCCAGACAGACAGGCCCAGTACGCATAATGGACGGTAGTCGCGGGCAGACAGATGAAGAAAGGCGATTGTTGAACGATGAAGCCAGTCAGTCAGTCAGTCAGTCAGACAGTTACATACCGTCAATCAGGCCGTCATATTTAACCATTCGTCATGGAGATTTGGCCGAAGAAAACGACACGATCTCTTGAGGTCATCTTGAGGTGATTTCGGGGCTAAGCGTCCCTGCGGCCCGGTCCTCGACCAGGCCTGATTTTTTGCTACACACCCCCAGGAAGCAGCCCGTAGCAGCTGTCTACCTCCCAAGTACCTATTTACTACTAGATGAACAAGGTATCAGGGTGAAAGAAACTCTGCCCATTTGTTTCCGCCTCCGCCAAGGAACCTTATGACTACGAATCCCGAGCGCTGTTCACTCAGCCGTCAAGCCCCTTACAGTATATTTGTCCTGTCAGTATATCTTACCTCAAGCGAAAACTTGTAGCAAAAAAAACGTGATAGGTTAAGAGAGACAGGTAATTCCAGGTCAAGCGTATCGAATTAATGGTCAAATGAATTTATATTTTATTTAATCATATTTGAGTTTTTGAGCGGCCAATCAGGTCAGGGGTCACGCTACGCTGATCATCGTACGCTGGCAGCGCCGCGAGGTCACAGTGGCCTTAATTACCAGTCGTACTTCACTTAAGTAGATATTCATCACTGATACAGTTGTTCGACATGAATTTAGTTTACACACACACACACACACACACACACACACACACACACACACAATATATATATAATATATATATATATATATATATATATATATATATATATATATATATATTAGTATAATTTGGTAGCAGTCTTTCCTGTAGACATATATTATTAAATATGACCGAAAAAGTAAGATTAATAATTCTAACACTAATTTTCTCGATCTTTCTTATATTTCTTTTCACTGTTGATGGTAATTGAAAAATCAATTCTCCAAAATTCATTTTTATTTCTAGTCTGACGCGACACTTGAGCGCGTTTCGTAAAAACTTATTACATTTTCAAAGACTTTAGTTAACACATACACAACTGAATAGAACTTACACATCTCCGATTTTGTTTATATCTACATTTGAGTGAGGTGGATGGGGTGAGGTGGTATTTAATAAGGTATTAATTTCATCAACACAAGCCAGAACATGAAACAATGGGTATTGAATAGAAGTGATTGTAGAAAGCCTATTGGTCCATATTTCTTGATGCTTCCATATTGGAGCGGAGTCTTGAGGTGGGTAGAATATAGTTGTGCATTAATTGGCTGTTGATTGCTGGTGTTGACTTCTTGATGTGTAATGCCTCGTAAACGTCAAGCCGCCTGCTATCGCTGTATCTATCGATGATTTCTGTGTTGTTTACTAGGATTTCTCTGGCGATGGTTTGGTTGTGGGAAGAGATTATATGTTCCTTAATGGAGCCCTGTTGCTTATGCATCGTTAAACGCCTAGAAAGAGATGTTGTTGTCTTGCCTATATACTGGGTTTTTTGGAGCTTACAGTCCCCAAGAGGGCATTTGAAGGCATAGACGACGTTAGTCTCTTTTAAAGCGTTCTGTTTTGTGTCTGGAGAGTTTCTCATGAGTAGGCTGGCCGTTTTTCTGGTTTTATAGTAAATCGTCAGTTGTATCCTCTGATTTTTGTCTGTAGGGATAACGTTTCTATTAACAATATCTTTCAGGACCCTTTCCTCCGTTTTATGAGCTGTGGAAAAGAAGTTCCTGTAAAAGAGTCTAATAGGGGGTATAGGTGTTGTGTTGGTTGTCTCTTCAGAGGTTGCATGGCGTTTCACTTTCCTTCTTATGATGTCTTCGACGAAACCATTGGAGAAGCCGTTGTTGACTAGGACCTGCCTTACCCTACAGAGTTCTTCGTCGACTTGCTTCCATTCTGAGCTGTGGCTGAGAGCACGGTCGACATATGCGCTAACAACACTCCTCTTGTACCTATCTGGGCAGTCGCTTTTGGCATTTAGGCACATTCCTATGTTCGTTTCCTTAGTGTAGACTGCAGTGTGGAAACCTCCGCTCTTTTCCATGACTGTTACATCTAGAAAGGGCAGCTTCCCATCCTTTTCCATCTCGTAAGTGAAACGCAGCACGGAACTCCGCTCAAATGCCTCCTTCAACTCCTGCAGATGTCTGACATCAGGTACCTGTGTAAAAATGTCGTCAACATACCTGCAGTATATGGCCGGTTTCATGTTCATGTCAATTAAGACTTTTTGCTCAATGGTACCCATGTAGAAGTTTGCAAACAGGACACCTAGGGGAGAACCCATGGCGACCCCATCTACTTGCTTATACATGTGCCCATCCGGGCTCAAGAAGGGTGCCTCTTTAGTACAAGCTTGGAATAGTTTCCTTAGGATATTTTCTGGTATGTCAAGAGGAGTACAGGCTGGATCACGATACACTCTGTCGGCTATCATCCCGATTGTCTCGTCCACTGGTACGTTAGCGAACAGCGATTCTACGTCCAACGAGGCTCTTATTCCTGTGGCCCGTGTGCCCCGCAGTAAGTCAACAAATTCCTTTGGTGACTTCAGGCTGAAGGCGCAAGGGACATAAGGAGTCAGCAGGCCGTTGAGTCGCTTCACTAGTCTTTACGTGGGTGTGGGTATCTGGCTAATGATTGGCCGAAGTGGGTTTCCAGGCTTGTGTGTCTTGACATTTCCATACGCATATCGTATGGAAATGGAAATGGCAACACTGTCATGCAACACTGCAGTAGATATTGAGGTTATCTAAACAGGAGAGCGTACTAATATATTGGAATTGGCTCATACTGAGCCATTGTCCTCCTCCGGGTTCCTCTTTCCCCTAGGCCCGTCTGCTAGGATTCTCCCGTCATTTGCTGGGTCCACCCCATGCCCCGTCATGAGAGTGAGAGACGGAGACGGACAGAGATAGAAAAACAGGGAGACAGACTGTTCCCCTAAAATTAAAAAGGCATCTATGATTTAATACAGCTGTTGTTGGTACTGGGCACCATTTTTGTTCTCTCTCTCTTTCTCTCTCTGTCTCTGTCTGTCTGTCTCTCTCTCTCTCTCTCTCTCTCTCTCTCTCTCTCTCTCTCTCTCTCTCTCTCTCTCTCTCTCTCTCTCTCTCTCATTGGAGAGGGTCTATGTGTCTCACCCCATATATTTACGTCTTCACTATAGCCTCTACCCGCTTTCTTCTCTTTCGCTCCTGCACCAGGGAGATCAAGGTCGCCAGGCCGGTAATCAGAGCGAGGAAGCAGAACAAGCAAACATGCTAACAGATCGCACGAGGCAACATGCACACCTCGGCTCTTCTCCATCGCTACTTTCTAAATTTGAATTGATTATTCCTTTTATGTTCAAGACAAAAAGAAAGAGAAAGAGAGAGGCGAGCACTCAAAACCCCCCCTCCATACACACACACACACACACACACACACACACACACACACACACACACACACACACACACACACACACACACACACACCATCCACGTCATGGTTCCTACTGAACTTCTTAAAATATTGTTTTTAGTGGTCCTCGTGGCGCAGAGGTAAAACATTCGCCGGGCGCTTCGCGAGCGCTTTGGCCTGGGTTCGTATCCTGGCCGGGCAGGATTGACTAGGCGCCAATCTTTAACTGTAGCCTCTGTTCACCCAGCAGTGAATTGGGTATCTGGTTGTTAAACGATTTGGCAGGTCGTAACCCAGGGAACAATTAGGATTAAGGACCTGCCCGAAACGCTATGCTTGCTTAGTGGCTGTACATGAATGTAAGAATTGTTGTATATATAAATAATAAAATTAACGTAATAAAAAATATTATTTGTGGCCCATTGAAAGACCTGATTTACACCAGATGGGAAGTTTGATGTGTCAATATTGTTTATTCTCATGGAAATTCTAATGCCATCTGCAAAGGGTGATACAGTAGTATAATTAGACTTGTTACTGGGAAGACGGGACACCGTGAGCGTAGCTCTCATCCTGTAACTACACTTAGGTAATCACACACGCACGCACGCATCCATGCACGCGAGGGGGCCTCACGGCTGAGTGGACAGCGCTTGTGGGGGGGGGGGGCGGTCGTAGTCCTAATGATCCAGGTTCGATTCCCGGCGGAGGCGGACACAAATGGGTAGCGTATTTTTCACCCCTGGTGCCTGTGTTCACCTAGCAGTAAATAGGTACCTGAGAGTTAGACACCTGCTAAGGGCTGCTTCCTGGGAATGTGTCTGAGTGTTATACAGAAATATATGTAGCAGATATACTGGAGGAAAAATAGTCTGGTTAAAAAGCGGGATCCAAGAGCTTGATTCTGCAGACACAAATACACCCACGCGCACAGTAGTTAACAAATGGAATGCACTAGGCAGTGATGTGGTGGAGGCTGACTCCATACACAGTTTCAAATGTAGATATAATAGAGCCCAGTAGGCTCAGGAATCTGAACACCAGTCGATTGACGGTTGAGAGGCGGGACCAAAGAACCAAAGCTCAACCCCCGCAAGCGTGGAGGTAAGTACAACTAGGTGGATACACACAGACGAAGAGGGTAGAACACTTTAAGAGACCTCTTAAATTCAATACCAGTGAATGTTAGGTGATGAAGATTGGAACAAGGGACAGGAACCCAGCAGGGCTGTACACAAGGGATGTACTTCTAATAAACAACCAGAGATGTTGTTTATAAACTTATAACAACCAGAGATGATGTTTATAAGTTGATAAAAACCAGGGATTTTCCCCCTGAGACAGAAAGAGATGGAAAACTTCAGCGGTATTCACTATCCTGCTGAACTCCAAAATAACATTCAGTAACCTCAGAACACTGTACACCACCTATGTGAGACAAGACCTATAGTATGCAGTCCCATCCTGGATTCTTTACCGCATGAACACACGAGGAAACTTGAAAAGGTTTGCAAGGCGGTTCGTCACAAAATGACTTAAAATAGGGAACTCAGAAATACTGAAACAAGTCGACTAACGACGCTACAAAGAACATAGAAAAAGGTAACATAACAAACACTTGTAAAATAGTGAAAATCACAGCTTAGAAATAAAGAGCAAACGCTCATAAGGAATACTAATATAACTTGATCATATAAATGCGAGAAAATAATAATTTAGTTCTAGGAAAATGTAATAAACTAGATTATGAGGTTTGGTACTTGGGACCCCATACTATTCCTTGTACATGTCAACGACCTGACGGAGAAAATTGTCTCCTTCACATCAGTGATTGCAGGAGATGCAGACTTAATGGGAAAATCGGAACAGAAGATCTCTCAATACTTTCCAAAAGTGGTTGGAGAAAGAGCCACCTGACTTTAGCTTCTCCAAATACAGTCACGAGGATTGCCAGAAGTGTGAGAACAAGCTGGTAGCTGCCTCTCATTCTCTGAAGCTGGTAGCTGCCTCTCATTCTCTGAAGCTGGTAGCTGCCTCTCATTCTCTGAAGCTGGTAGCTGCCTCTCATTCTCTGAAGCTGGTAGCTGCCTCTCATTCACTGAAGCTGGTAGCTGCCTCTCATTCACTGAAGCTGGTAGCTGCCTCTCATTCTCTGAAGCTGGTAGCTGCCTCTCATTCTCTGAAGCTGGTAGCTGCCTCTCATTCTCTGAAGCTGGTAGCTGCCTCTCATTCTCTGAAGCTTGTAGCTGCCTCTCATTCTCTGAAGCTGGTAGCTGCCTCTCATTCTCTGAAGCTGGTAGCTGCCTCTCATTCTCTGAAGCTGGTAGCTGCCTCTCATTCTCTGAAGCTGGTAGCTGCCTCTCATTCACTGAAGCTGGTAGCTGCCTCTCATTCACTGAAGCTGGTAGCTGCCTCTCATTCTCTGAAGCTGGTAGCTGCCTCTCATTCTCTGAAGCTGGTAGCTGCCTCTCATTCTCTGGAGCTGGTAGCTGCCTCTCATTCTCTGAAGCTGGTAGCTGCCTCTCATTCTCTGGAGCTGGTAGCTGCCTCTCATTCACTGAAGCTGGTAGCTGCCTCTCATTCACTGAAGCTGGTAGCTGTCTCTCATTCTCTGAAGCTGGTAGCTGCCTCTCATTCACTGAAGCTGGTAGCTGCCTCTCATTTTCTGAAGCTGGTAGCTGCCTCTTTTTTTTAAAACCTGTAGATCCATATCGTCCTCTGAAACTTTTAGCTGCCTGTAATTCTCTTAAGCTTTCAGTAAGCGTATAGTCGTGCTGTTAGTGTCTCCCTCGCCAGCTTGACACAGCTGTCAAGCACTGACTGTAAGAGTCTGCTTCATCCTCGTGTGCGTGGTCATCTAGTTGTGCTTGCGGGAATCAACTTGAGAATGGTCCAGGACGGACCGAAACGTCGTCGTCCCTTCATCTTCTAGTGTGTGGTCTGGTCAACATTCTTCAGCCACGTTATTGTGACTCATCGCCTGCCTTGTAGAGAGGTTGTGCTTCGGCTCTTTGGTCCCGCCTCTCAACTGTCAGTCAGCTGGTGTACAGATTCCTCCTTAAATCTGCAGGCATGTGTGTATGTATATGTGTATGTATGTGTGTTTGTGTCTCGCCCGGCCAACAAACAAACGCGGCAGAAACAAACCAATACACTGAAAAACAAAACAAATATTTCCTTCGAAACCTCTCCCCCCCCCCCCTCTCGCGTAACCGTATAGCGTTAATTAGTATTCAAGACCGGCCTCCCCTTACCCAGAGCTAACGGACCGGACTTGGTCTTCCCTATCCGGCCCCCCCCCCTTTCCCCAGGATCTTCTCTCTCCTCAACCGTAACTTATCTACCGATCGTAACCGAATTACTGACCCGAATAGGAGAAAAGATGGACCACTGGTGGTTGTGTTTGTGTACTGGGAGTGAGGTAACAGGGTCACTGGTTCGAGGTTGATGCTACGGTGGTTACTGCGTTAGTTACAGTCGATATTATCATGGTAATAATAATGATAATAATGCATCATTGAGCAAATCCGTAGGGGCCGTGATGTAGGTTCGAACCTATGCGGTGGGTGTTCCCACGCACACGCTCTAGCGACGATACTACGACATGGTCAAAAGGATTGCAACCTGGAGGATTGGGGGGGGGAGGAGGCAACAGCATGGAGAGAGGGGGGTGGAGCAAGAAGGGGATTGTGTGAAAATCTTTTTCCGGCTTTTGTAGAAGCCTCCGGAAACACTTGTGTGTGTTCAGTAGAACTTCAGGTTGCAATCTTTTTGGCCATGTCGTGGTTTAGTCGCTAGGAGCGTGTGCCTGGGAACACCCACTACATAGGTTCGAACCCACATCACAGCTCCAACAGATTTTCTCAATGATGCAGTCACGTTACTGTGATTACTCTCTGTGTATTAATAATATTATTAATACACAGTATTAATATGTATTAATAGTATTAATAATAGCAGTAGTAGTAGTTCAAGAAAGTTTATTAAGATAATAATGTAATACATAACAAAAAAGGTAGATTAAGTAAGTTTATTTCATTATCATCATTTTTATAGTGTTCGTAAGACTTGTTAGTCACACTTGTTACAAGGAAGAGATTAACTGCTTGTGAGAGCAGTTACGTGAGACGCAGCGGGGTCTTAAACCTACATGTTATATACGACGCTGTTTTGAAGTTACAGTCACTGGAATTTGTCGTGTTTTATGTCATTAGTTATATCCAGTAAGGAGGTGACTGAAGTATTGACTTGGCTGCTGGCTATGTTGGTCGCCAACCTGGTACTGTGTCCCCCTGCAGAGTCTGGTCTAGTGAGGAGGAGAACAGTGGCGGGGTTGTTCTCCTTGTTCATACTGAACATTTATCTTGCTATTTCTTGAGTTATCTCCTTGTTAATATTATTATTATTATTATTATTATTATTATTATTATTATTATATTCGTTCTACTTCTAATTGACTTACAATCTTAATTTTTTACAGAAATTTTGCTAACTTGCAAATACGTCTTGCCGCTGTAATGACACATCACACCTTACTTTTTACAATGTGTTTTACCTTCCAAACTGTGAGGTAAACGTCACTTAATTCCAGAATTATATTTGGTTTATATATCTTTAAACCTGTTCAGTCCAGCGTGTATTGTAAAGATTTATATGAGTTCTTACGAATAAATATTCCGATTCCAATTCTGTTAACAACAATTTCAGCGAGTTATGCATTGTTGACCAGACCACACACTAGAAGTTAAAGGGACGACGACGTTTCGGTCCGTCCTGGACCATTCTCAAGTCGATTAAATCAAGTTATTGTGACTCATCGCCTGCAAACAGTTATGCATTTATTGCGATTCTCTTACCTAATTAAAGTACTGTAATATGTAGGTAAACTTTCCCCAAGTATAAATGTACTAACGTTCATGAATTAATCTTTGGATATACATTAATTCATTGGTTTATTGTTATTTATTTAGTAAGATGAGGAAGGGGGGGGTGTTTCATGTGGTTCGCTAAACCCATTCATTGCTTTATTTTCACTGTGAGTTTAGGAGCCACAGTGTTGGACTCGAGGATTATTTTTACCGGTTATCTCTTGATACTTTATTGCTGCCATTTTACCACCCAAGTTTTACTTTAACCCAGCAACTCCTCCAACCAAAACATTAACCGAACAACACCACCAACCACAACTTTAACCTGAGAACCCCACCGACCACCAAATAGCAACCCCAAAAACCATAAAAAATCAACCAAAACCAAGTAACCAGATTGCCCCCCCCCCCACCCCAGGGCAACCCAAACCATACCGTTAACCATATTTAACATGCCAATCAAACTTGAACCTGGCAACCAGTCCCCGGACAAATCCAAACTTAAAGCTAACTGCTCTTATCTCCAGACACGGACAAAATATAACACGATAAATACACAATTAAGGACTAATAATCTTCAACATAACCACGCTAACGACTCACTATCTTCAGGCCATCAAGTAGACAGGAGCCTGAACCATCCTGGAGTAGACAGGAGTAGAGCTACCATCAAGACAGGAGCCTCGACCATCCTGGAGTAGACAGGAGTAGAGCTACCATCAAGACAGGAGTAGAGCTACCATCAAGACAGGAGCCTCGACCATCCTGGAGTAGACAGGAGTAGAGCTGCCGTCAAGACAGGAGCCACGACCATCCTGTAGTAGACAGGAGTAGAGCTACCGTCAAGACAGGAGCCTCGACCATCCTGGAGTAGACAGGAGTAGAGCTACCGTCAAGACAGGAGCCTCGACCATCCTGGAGTAGACAGAAGTAAAGCTACCGTCAAGACAGGAGCCTCGACCATCCTGGAGTAATCAACGGTAGAGGAAGTGGTGGAGGGGGCGGCGTCCTCAGGGTTGGAGCCTGGTGGGGGCGTGGTGTTTCAACCTACACACTAATCTAGTCCCCAGGGTCGACAACACGAGGATTTGTTAAACTTGGGAATCGGCGGAGGAGGGGTAAATAGGGATGAGGAGGAGAGGGGGTAGGAGAATGAATTGTAATAATGATTGATACAAAAATTGGTCGCTGTGTGCGTTCGTGCGTGCAACGGGGAGTGCGGTGGCCAGGGGTCGGCTTCCCGGTTGGGGACGCCACCAGTGTGGCCGCAGCCGTCAGAGGGAGAGGATCTACACCGAGGTCTTCCACCACCCCCTTCCCCGTTATCTATTCTCGTTCACCACCATTCGCCACAATTTCGAAACCTAAACCTATCTGGGGGATCCAGATTAACCACGTAAACTAATTGTAATAGTTAACCATGTGTGAAAAGTGTGTATTTGATTCATAATTCGAATTTGTGGTTCATATATGGGATAATATATGAAGATAAAAGATAGTGGATAAGTAGTTTCGCTGCGTTGAAGTCGCCCAAGAGTCTCCAGGTTACTCAGGACAGCAGCGACCCTCAGTTTTATTCAAGGTTAGTTACCATTAATTATTTGTATAATATTATTGGATAACAATCGCTCGAGCCGATTGCCAGACAAGGCTGCCCAGGCCGTCTGTGGGGTGAGAACTAGCCCGGCTGTAGGGTGAGAACTAGCCCGACTGTGGGGTGAGAACTGGCCCGGCTGTGGGGTGAGAACTAGCCCGGCTGTGGGGGTGAGAACTAGCCCGGCTGTGAGGTGAGAACTAGCCTGGCTGTGGGGGTGAGAACTAGCCCGGCTGTGGGGGTGAGAACTAGCCCGGCTGTGGGGGTGAGAACTAGCCCGGCTGTGGGGGTGAGAACTAGCCCGGCTGTGGGGGTGAGAACTGGCCCGGCTGTGGGGGTGAGAACTAGCCCGGCTGTGGGGTGAGAACTATCCCGGCTGTGGGGGTGAGAACTGGCCCGGCTGTGGGGGTGAGAACTGGCCCGGCTGTGGGGTGAGAACTAACCCGGCTGTGGGGTGAGAACTAGCCCGGCTGTGGGGTGAAAACTAGCCCGACTGTGGGGGTGAGAACTGGCCCGGCTGTGGGGGTGAGAACTGGCCCGGCTGTGGGGGTGAGAACTGGGCCGGCTGTGGGGGTGAGAACTGGGCCGGCTGTGGGGGTGAGAACTGGGCCGGCTGTGGGGGTGAGAACTGGGCCGGCTGTGGGGGTGAGAACTGGCCCGGCTGTGGGGGTGAGAACTGGCCCGGCTGTGGGGGTGAGAACTGGCCCGGCTGTGGGGGTGAGAACTGGCCCGGCTGTGGGGGTGAGAACTGGCCTGGCTGTGGGGGTGAGAACTGGGCCGGCTGTGGGGGTGAGAACTAGCCCGGCTGTGGGGGTGAGAACTGGCCCGGCTGTGGGGTGAGAACTGGCCCGGCTGTGGGGTGAGAACTGGCCCGGCTGTGGGGGTGAGAACTGGCCCGACTGTGGGGGTGAGAACTGGCCCGGCTGTGGGGTGAGAACTGGCCCGGCTGTGGGGGTGAGAACTGGCCCGACTGTGGGGGTGAGAACTGGCCCGGCTGTGGGGTGAGAACTAACCCGGCTGTGGGGGTGAGAACTAGCCCGGCTGTGGGGTGAGAACTAGCCCGGCTGTGGGGTGAGAACTAGCCCGGCTGTGGGGTAAGAACTAGCCCGGCTGTGGGGGTGAGAACTGGCCCGGCTGTGGGGTGAGAACTAACCCGGCTGTGAGGTGAGAACTAGCCCGGCTGTGGGGTGAGAACTAGCCCGGCTGTGGGGTGAGAACTAGCCCGGCTGTGGGGGTGAGAACTGGCCCGGCTGTGGGGGTGAGAACTGGCCCGGCTGTGGGGGTGAGAACTGGCCCGGCTGTGGGGGTGAGAACTAGCCCGGCTGTGGGGGTGAGAACTGGCCCGGCTGTGGGGGTGAGAACTAACCCGGCTGTGGGGTGAGAACTAGCCCGGCTGTGAGGGTGAGAACTAACCCGGCTGTGGGGTGAGAACTGGCCCGGCTGTGGGGGTGAGAACTAACCCGGCTGTGGGGTGAGAACTAGCCCGGCTGTGGGGTGAGAACTGGCCCGGCTGTGGGGGTGAGAACTGGCCCGGCTGTGGGGTGAGAACTAACCCGGCTGTGGGGTGAGAACTAGCCCGGCTGTGGGGTAAGAACTAGCCCGGCTGTGGGGGTGAGAACTGCCCCGGCTGTGGGGTGAGAACTAACGCGGCTGTGGGGTGAGAACTAGCCCGGCTGTGGGGGTGAGAACTGGGCCGGCTGTGGGGGTGAGAACTAGCCCGGCTGTGGGGTGAGAACTAGCCCGGCTGTGGGGTGAGAACTAGCCCGGCTGTGGGGTGAGAACTGGCCCGGCTGTGAGGGTGAGAACTGGCCCGGCTGTGGGGGTGAGAACTGGCCCGGCTGTGGGGTGAGAACTGGCCCGGCTGTGGGGTGAGAACTAACCCGGCTGTGGGGGTGAGAACTAGCCCGGCTGTGGGGTGAGAACTGGGCCGGCTGTGGGGGTGAGAACTGGCCCGGCTGTGGGGTGAGAACTGGGCCGGCTGTGGGGGTGAGAACTAGCCCGGCTGTGGGGGTGAGAACTGGCCCGGCTGTGGGGTGGAGAACTGGCCCGGCTGTGCGGTGAGAACTGGCCCGGCTTTGAGGGTGAGAACTAGCCCGGCTGTGGGGTGAGAACTGGGCCGGCTGTGGGGGTGAGAACTGGCCCGGCTGTGGGGTGAGAACTGGCCCGGCTGTGGGGTGAGAACTGGGCCAGCTGTGGGGGTGAGAACTAGCCCGGCTGTGGGGGTGAGAACTGGCCCGGCTGTGGGGTGAGAACTGGGCCGGCTGTGGGGGTGAGAACTAGCCCGGCTGTGGGGGTGAGAACTGGCCCGGCTGTGGGGGTGAGAACTGGCCCGGCTGTAGGGTGAGAACTAGCCCGGCTGTGGGGGTGAGAACTGGCCCGGCTGTGGGGGTGAGAACTGGCCCGGCTGTGGGGTGAGAACTAACCCGGCTGTGGGGGTGAGAACTAGCCCGGCTGTGGGGTGAGAACTAGCCCGGCTGTGGGGTGAGAACGAGCCCGGCTGTGGGGTGAGAACTGGGCCGGCTGTGGGGTGAGAACTGGGCTGGCTGTGGGGGTGAGAACTAGCCCTGCTGTGGGAGTGAAAACTGGGCCGGCTGTGGGGTGAGAACTGGGCCGGCTGTGGGGGTGAGAATTATAACTAGCCCGGCTGTGGGGTGAGAACTAACCCGGCTGTGGGGGTGAGAACTGGGCCGGCTGTGGGGGTGAGAACTGGACCGGCTGTGGGGGTGAGAACTGGGCCGGCTGTGGGGGTGAGAACTGGGACACCGTGCACGCGTTACTGCTCTGCTATTCAGGAAGTGTTTCTAAAATCCTGAACTAAACTTCATCTGACTTTGAATATCTTAACCTAACCCAACTTTATCTATCCGAACTTAACATAACTTCAAGTAACGTTAGCCAGCTATTCCAAATCTAACCTAAATTAATTAACTTAACCAAAAATAAGCAACACAATCAAAAATTAATGTATTGTGACGGTAACGCGTTGGTGTTCGGCTGTTCAAAAGCTAGGGGTATGGCCTCGTCACATATAGAAACAAAAAATAGAAAATCTGGAACTTCGTCTGTGGTAAGGTAATGAGAAGACACACAAAACACAAGTAAATTTAACAATGAAATTTTAATTACGTTAGAAAAGCAAAACATGAATAAAATGGACATACAAATTCGTATAATAAAATCAATCAATCAAAATAGTAGGAATAATCAAATGACAAAATGAAAAGTTACGTTAAGACAAGTGAGTAATAACAAGTGAACAATATACAATCAAATAAGAGGTGCAGGAATATTGGCTTTAAGCTATCACCTCTCTTAGTACACGTAAGCCACAGCTTAGTCTACCAACGAGACGTGTTAACTTGTTGAAAGCACTGGGTATTCTGAGGACTGAGGTCGTGGCGGCCCCAGACATCAGGTAGTGTGGTGGGTGAGAGCAGGTGCAACTGGACCCGCAGCCAATCAGCAATGAGCAGGCGACAAGACAGGTAGTTTGGTGGTTCGAGGTGGAGCAGGTGTTCCTGGCTGCATACGTTTTGCTCTCTGGCAAACCTTGGAGATGTTGTCGTTGTTGGATATTTCTTCCATATTAGTTGTATAGGGATGTATGTATCGACGAACTTTGGAGGGAAGAGCAGGCTCAATCTCTTGAAGGAGATTATCGTCACAGTATATATAAAGAACGGACTGTGAGAACCATATGTTTAACATTTATTGCATTTCCCCCTACCTAGCCCTCACCCTGCCAAGAAGGTGAAGCTAACTCATCCATGCGAGACCCCAAGAGTAAGGCTGAGGAACTAATACACAAGTGGTGCGATGCAGCATAATTCTCCTCCCTCCAGAAATAAACAGGGACCAGCTCCTGCAACAAAATGACAGAAGAATCAGGATAACAAGAGCTCAGTTTAGTGATAACGAGTATGGCCAACCAATCACAGCCCAGGAAGTAAAGTGAGCTATGAAAAATGGTAAAAGTACAGCACCTGGTGAAGATGGCGTCACCTACGTCATCTTCTTATCTTGAGGTTATCTTGAGATGATTTCGGGGCTTTAGTGTCCCCGCGGCCCGGTCCTCGACCAGGCCTCCATCCCCAGGAAGCAGCCCGTGACAGCTGACTAACACCCAGGTACCTATTTTACTGCTAGGTAACAGGGGCAAAGGGTGAAAGAAACTCTGCCCATTGTTTCTCGCCGGCGCCCGGATCGAACCCGGGACCACAGGATCACAAGTTCAGTGTGCTGTCCGCTCGGCCGACCTGCTCCCCAGTCGGCCGAGCGGGGAGTCGAGCAGGACATACTCAATGCACTGTGTGAAGTGTCTGGGAATCCACTACT
Organism: Procambarus clarkii; assembly: GCF_040958095.1. NCBI lineage: Eukaryota > Metazoa > Arthropoda > Malacostraca > Decapoda > Cambaridae > Procambarus > Procambarus clarkii. Next base: position 28,291,817 of record NC_091218.1, on the reverse strand, counting down.
CCACCTGTTTAACAAATCATTCCCATTCCTAAGTGGAGTGTTGCCCATACAATGGAAACACGCAATAATTGTTCCCATACCGAAGCCCAATAACCCTGGCAATTACAGACCTATCAGTCTCATGTCATGCACTTGCAAGATGCTTGAAAGGATCATCCTAAACCGACTGTTGCACAAAATAGGCCGGCTAGGGGAGGGGGTCAATGGATTTGTTATTAATATAAGGACGGAGCACAACAAATTGTATAGATAATCACTTGGGTAATGACACAGCTAAGTATTCTGTGTTTGTTGGCATCAAAGGAGCCTTCGACAAAGCAAAAGGGATTGCGATCCTGGACGAGCTTGCATGCATGGGTGTCAAGGGAAGACTCTTGAAATGGACTGAAGAGTACCTCACGGGGAGAAAAGCCAAGGTCTGCTTCAACGGAGCAGTCTCAAGAACAATAAGTATGGAACTCGGTAACCCTCCCCCCAAAGGAGGGGTCTTAAGCCCCACACTATTTAACATACTTATAAACGTTATTGCTAATATTGAATTTCCGGAAGGAACACAACAATTGAGATATGCAGATGATGCCCTAATACAAGCTCCCACCTTGGGAAAAATTAAACAGTCCATTGATCTCCTTGGAAGGAAATGTGTTGATCTGGGTTTCATTCTCTCCACAAGCAAGACAAAGATATTTTCATCACAAGAGGGATAAAATGAAGAATTACAAATTAATGGTGTAACACTTGTGTGGGTTGATCACTCTTTCAAGGTACCGATAGGAGCTCAAAGGAGCATGTAAAAGTCGACTCTGGGCAGTGAAAGCCATGACCTGGAATGAGCATGGGGTCTCTATTGCCATGCTTAAAATGCTGTACACAGCCTATGTGCGCTCCGTCATAGACTATGCCGCACCAGTTTTGTGCACCTACTCCCAAAGCGCTATGAAAAAAACTTGAAAGCATCCAAAATGAAACCATGACCATCATTCTTGGAGTCCCAAGAACTGCCCAAACATCTACTCTACAAGAGGGGTTGTCTCTCCCCGGTGATAAAAGCAGAATTAAGGAACTGAATGCTAAGTTTGCAATTAATATAGCTAGAGATCCCCAATAAAATGATATTGCCAAGAAAACTGAGCTCTGTGATACAGGGGAAACAGGTGAAGCAAAAAATATCACAGATCAGTCTGCTACCTCGAAGAACTTCACCTGCTTGAGCAAGCCCGTGAGCGCCTGCCTGTAGAGAGGTTACCTCCCTGGGAGGATGACTCATGCAGGATTATCATGAAGTTAGATGGGTCATCTAACCCTGTCACTGGCAGGGATGGTGTAGCATACATTGTGATTAGGAATAATGCCTTTCAACGCGGAAATTAAGAAAAAGCACGTATTGAGAACTATGTCTCTTGAATACAAGCAGAGCTTCCTGCCATTGTTATGGCGTTAAGATTCCTTGAACGAAACACTAATGGTGCAGTGATCTGCACTGATTCACCAGCAGCGCTATAAAGCCTTAGTAAAAAGCGGACAGAAAATCTTGCGAGAGTCGCTGAAATCAAGAGAGCTGTGAGGGGTACTAACCAACCAGGGAAGAGTCACCAAGTTCCTGTGGATCCCCTCCCATATTGGAATATGTTGAAATGAACGAGCAGATGTGCTGGCTGCTGAAGGCGCTGAAGGAAATCATATTGAATACGTCATACCAAGACTCTTCTACAAATTAGAGGTATTATCAGGCAACATCACCGTGACAAGGTAACAGAGGAAAGGAGGATAGAACAACAAACCAATGAATCTGTTCGCTGGTATGTGGCTGCAGCTGGCAATCCCAATCATTATGGACGAAGAGGAGGAGGACGCGGGAGAGAAAAAGTAATAGCATGAATCCGTCTTGAATACAAATATCCATGGAGATTTGGGATGGAAACAACAGTTGAGCAGAGGAGTTCTAGAATCTACAGTGAGAGTGACGGACACCGCCTTGACCACTACCTGAGAGAATGTGGACACCTGAGAGACATTAAAAATAAGTGTAGCATAATAAACCCCACAATGTTTGAGTTAGGAAAACACTATTTGTCAAATATTGATACTGTTCTTAAAAGATTCTCCCATTTTGCACCAGCAAAATAACGTAAGATTTTAAGGGTTGACAAATGGTAATCTTCTTGTTTGAGAAGCTGTTCATTTGAGACAGTTAAGCAAGTCCCAGCTGTGTCTGGGTACAAGTGACAGGATGAACAACCTAGCGGGTTTTCTTCCTATTGGGGAGTGTTGTACATGCTGCTATGGCGGTGTGTCCACTCACAGGATGAGTGGTGCTGCCCAATAAACTCGCCCCTCGGGGCAAAATTTTTAATTTAAAAGATCACGTTATTGTGCCATACCGCCTGAGGGAACTTGTGGCCATGATAGAGAAGACATGCTGGCATATGTCGGTCCACAAGGCCGCCATATTGAATGAAGTATCTTCAAGACGATTCTACAAATCAGAGATTTCATCGTAGAAGTGCATTGCGACAAGGTAGATGAGTAAAGAGAGCACAGGAACAAGTCAGTTAGTCGGTATTGGTACAAAACAGCGGCTCCGATAGTCTCCACCACTGTCGACAAAAGTGAAGCAGACAATGAAGCGGACCCGCAGTGGGGAGGACTGGAGGGGGACACCAGCCCCCGGGGAAGTGTGGGGCTGGGTACTCCAGCTGGGCACAAGACCTCCAGACAACAGTGTCGGAGAAATCTTCACTTCCAGAAAGACTTTTCTCTACTGCGCTACCACCAACCTCCCTCTACCACCACCACCACCACCACCACCACCACCATCACCACCACCACCACCATCACCACCACCACCACCATCCACCACCACCACCACCACCACCACCACCACCACCACCACCACCACCACCATCACCACCACCACCATCACCACCACCACCATCACCACCACCACCATCACCACCACCACCACCACCATCACCACCACCACCACCACCACCACCACCACCACCACCATCACCACCACCACCACCACCACCATCACCACCACCACCACCACCACCACCACCACCACCACCACCACCACCACCACCATCACCACCACCACCATCATCACCACCACCATCACCACCACCACCATCACCACCACCACCATCACCACCACCACCATCACCACCACCATCACCATCACCACCACCACCATCACCACCACCATCACCACCACCACCATCACCACCATCACCACCACCATCACCACCACCATCACCACCACCATCACCACCACCATCACCACCACCATCACCACCACCACCATCACCACCAACCTCCCAGTACTGAAATCCAGGGGGGCATGGTGGCTGAGTGGACCACGCTCGGGATATATAATCCCAGGGACCGGGGATCAATCTCCCGGCGATGGCGGAAACAAATGGGCAGAGTTTCTATCACCCCGATGCTCCTATTCATCTAGCAGTAAATAGGTACCTGGGAGTTGGACAGCTGTTACGGGTTGCTTCCTGGATACGTGTGTGTGTGTGTGTGTGTGTGTGTGTGTGTGTGTGTGTGTGTGTGTGTGTGTGTGTAATAAATCACAGTTGAGAGGCGGGCCAAAAGAGCCAGAGTTCGACCCCTGAAAGCACAACCAGGTGAATATAACTGGAGAGTTCTTCATGAAGAACTCTCCAGACACCAAACAGAGCACCTTGAAAGAAACCAACGTCGTCTATGCCTTCACATGCCCGCTTGGGGACTGTCAGCCCCAAAGATCTCAGTATATAGGCAAGACGACAACATCTCTTTCTAGGCGATTAACAATGCATAAGCAACAGGACTCCATCAAGGAGCATATAATCTCCTCACACAACCAGACCATCACCAGAGAAATCCTAACAAGCAACACAGAAATTATCGACATATACAACAATAACAGGAGACTCGACATCAACGAGGCCCTACACATCAAAATGTCAAAACCAGCAATTAACACATAATTATTCTACCCACTTCAAGACCCCGAACCAGCACAGAAGCAAGATGATAATACACGCAATATACCCATTGATTCGTGCCCTGTCACCTCACCCAAAAACATTTGTCCTATCATCTCACCAAAGAACGAATATAAGCACGATCTGAGTATGTAGAATTGTCTTTGAAAATATTAAAAGTGTCTTGCGAAACGCTTCTAGGCGTCAGATCATAAATAAAGTGTGAAAATGAACTTTGGAGAGTTAATTTTTCAACTGCCACGACAGTGAAGAAAAACATAAGAAATATTGAGAAGATTTGTGTTAGAATCATTAATCCTACCCTTTCGGTCATATTCAACTACATATGTTTACAAGAAAGACTGCTACTAAAACATAATGTGTGTGTATATATATATATATATATATATATATATATATATATATATATATATATATATATATATATATATATATATATATATATATATATATGTCGTACCTAGTAGCCAGAACTCACTTCTCAGCCTACTATTCAAGGCCCGATTTGCCTAATAAGCCAAGTTTTCCTGAATTAATATATTTACTATAATTTTTTTCTTATGAAATGATAAAGCAACCCTTTTCTCTATGTATGAGGTCAATTTTTTTATTGGAGTTAAAATTAACGGAGATATATGACCGAACCTAACCAACCCTACCTAACCTAACCTAACCTATATTTATAGGTAAGGTTAGGTTAGGTAGCCAAAAAAAGCTAGGTTAGGTTAGGTTAGGTAGGTTAGGTAGACGAAAAAACATTAATTCATGAAAACTTGGCTTATTAGGCAAATCGGGCCTTGAATAGTAGGCTGAGAAGTGCGTTCTGGCTATTAGGTACGACATATATATATATATATATATATATATATATATATATATATATATATATATATATATATATATATATATATATATATATATGTCGTACCTAGTAGCCAGAACTCACTTCTGAGCCTACTATGCAAGGCCCGATTTGCCTAATAAGCCAAGTTTTCATGAATTAATTGCTTTTCGACTACCTAACCTACCTAACCTAACCTAACCTAACTTTTTCGGCTACCTAACCTAACCTAACCTATAAAGATAGGTTAGGTTAGGTTAGGTAGGGTTGGTTAGGTTCAGTCATATATCTACGTTAATTTTAACTCCAATAAAAAAAAATTGACCTCTTACATAATGAAATGGGTTGCTTTATCATTTCATAAGAAAAAAATTAGAGAAAATATATTAATTCAGGAAAACTTGGCTTATTAGGCAAATCGGGCCTTGCATTGTAGGCTGAAAAGTGAGTTCTGGCTACTAGGTACGACATATATATATATATATATATATATATATATATATATATATATATATATATATATATATATATATAATATATATGTATTATATATAATATATAAATTTCAAATTATTGGGGGAGAGATTTCTGGTTAGTAGTTCATCTGGGAATTATGTACTGTGGGGCGGGGTTTTCATCTAGTAAATCGAGGCTCTTGGGCCACCAGCTGTGGGAGCGGGGCGTCTCATATTGGAGTAATCTTTCTAACATTGGGTCCTCTAACATTTTGATGGTGTTCCACACCCTGATGGCTTGGTGCTGTAGTCTGATGTTTAGTGGCTGTATATTGAGTTCATGGAGCTCCTGGAATGTCTGATCATACGGTGGACGGTGTTTTGCTACTCTCCTTAGTGCCTTATTATGCACTGCTTGCAGTTTTTGCATGTTAGTTTTCTTTGTGTGAAGTGGTACTGGGGGATATTCTAGATGCGGCTGGACTAGAGCCTTATATAGGTGGATCTGCATGTTTGTACTGAGGCTTCGGAATCTCTTCAGTTTTCCTAAGGCTGCTTTGGCTTTCTTTAGTCGGTCCCTTACGTGAATTTTTATCCCTGTTCTATTGATCATGAGTCCCAGTATTCTGCCTACATCCGCATATTGGATCGGATGGTTGTCAAGGATGATGGGGTCTGGGTTCTTTTTGCAATGTGTATTATCTGGAACTTTTGTTTACTTGCGCTAGTTTTCCATTGCTTCTCAAAGTTGTTTAAGAATTCAATTGCTGCCTTGGTCTTGTCGGCTAGTAGCGGCCTTGATGGTCCTGGTTGGCATATTATTTGGGTAACATCGTCATCATATGTGATGTATTCTCCATGTTGGGCTTGGGGTAGGTCAGCTGTATATATATGTTCATAGAGTCGGGGAAAGGCGGTTTCCTTGTGGTACTCCACATTTCAGTTCTATTACGTCACCCAAGTAGCAGGCGATATTGAGCCTAGCAGTTCTATTGTCTATAAAGCTGCAGAGTGTAGCAGTAAATCTCTGTGGGAGTCCTAGCCCAGATATCTTATATTTTAGGCCTGTGTGCCAAACTTTGTCGCTTTCGAAACGTCTCTAGGCACTATATTACACTGTTATTTTTTCGACACTGCGTTGGCTATATGCTGGTAGATCAGGGCTATAGCTGTATGGGCCCCTCTGCGGTTTCTAACCCCATGCTGCCTGGTGTTATACTTCCCTTCCTTCTCCATGTACTTCACAAGTCTCTGTTGATTTTCTCGAATATTTTGCCTGGTACTTCGAGGAGGGGGAAATGGTCTGTAATTTTCTGTTTGGGTTGGGGGTTTGCTTAGCTCGGGGATTAATCTGATTGTGGCATTCTTGAAGTATGTGGGGAATGGTTCAGATGCCAGAGCTGCATATACCATGCATGTATATTGATGGAGTGCCCGATTCTGATTCGAAATTCCATATTGCCCGATTCGAGATTCTGCCCGAAACGCTTTGCGTAATAGTGGCTTTAGGCATTATATGTACTAGCTCTACCTATAAATCCATCAACTTTTGTATTTCACCTTGTATGTATGTACTTTACCTGAATAAATATTTGTATTTGAGTGCAATCACTGGTAGGTTGGTTAATACCATCTTATTTATACTCCTCATGGGAAAGACTGCGACAAGACGGGGATTAAGTGGAAGGGTCGGATGAGAGGAAGAGGGAGAAAGGGTAATACGGAAGGGAAGGACGGGACAGGAGGAAGATAGTGGTAGGCAGGAAGGGGGGTGTTCACGGCGACTGTAGAGCGCGGGAGTGCGGTCACACAACGGTCTTACATATGTCATCCCCTGGACCGCATGCGGCTGACTCCCCCCCCCCCACCACCACAGCCGCCCCACCCCACCACCGCCCACACCACCCCACCCCACCACCACCCAACCCCCAACCACCGCCCAACCCCCAACCACGGCCCAACCCCCAACCACCGCCCAACCCCCAACCACCGCCCACACCCGACCGACTCCCCCCACATTCCACCCCCGCCAGCTGGCTAGACGCTGTGGCGGCGGCTCTTACTAGAGAAGGTTATTTATTTGTACATTTTGGTCGCTGAACGAGTTTACGGAACACCGCCGTTCATCCTGTGAGTGAACACCCCGTCAGTGTTCACCCCGCCCCCCCCCCTGCCCCACTCCAGTAGGAGGAAGGCCCGCTGGTCAGTTCATTAGAACATTTGAACCAAGACTCAGCAGAGACATAACTGTTTCAAGTGAACACATTGCCAGTCAAGATTATAACCATTTTCCACCCCACAAGCATGCGTTATGTGGTCGGTGTAAGTGTGAGAAATATTTTAAAAACAACATTCTTGTTAAAAAAAATAGTTGTGTAACTCCAACACTGAGAGTCGTGATGGTTTGCATTGAGGTAATATATATAGCAAGGCCCAGATATTGATGCGTGCAGGAATATCAGCACATTTGCTGATGACAAGACTGCGAGGCAAATTAAGCCAAGGCAGGACTCGACAAAGACCTCATCACATTGCAGAAGTGGGCAGAAAAGTTGCAGATGATGGTTCAACATTGATAAATGAAAAGTCTTAGCATTGAGATATGACAGGCACTGTCTACTGGAAGAACGGTGTAAATGTTGACAAACGTATGAACGCGCTTACAGAAGAAATAAGAATGTTTGGGTTTATAATGAGAAGAGTTAATACCCGCACAAACATCGTTCTCCAGTTATATTTGGCCCGTGTGAGGCCTCACTGGGACTACTGCTTCCAGTTCTGGTTAGTGTATGATAGAGCGAACATTGATTCCCCCGAAGAAATCCAAAACACAATAACCAAACATTTGTGGAACTCTGATCTTTCCGTATGTGGAGAGGTTAGGAATCCCAACCAATACATTCCTTGAGAAAGCGGAGAGAGACAGAGTGAGTAGAGACATGATGTAGGTCTTCATGTACAAGTTAAGAACAAGGTCTTGAAACTAATAGGCCCGGTCAGAACCCGCAACATTGGCTATAAGCTGCAGAAATTCTGATTCAGGAAGGACATGGTTGGTTATGCAAGAGGGCGGCAGACGAGTGTAACAGGTTCCCGGCCAACATCATTGACGCAAATGATATAGCAAGCTTCAACACAGGCTTGATATGGGGAGGGGGGGGGGGGAGGAGTCGGATCAAGATGGTGCATCGCCCTGACTGGGTCATCAGGCTCACTGAAGTGGCTTCTTATGTTTTAATTGCGATATTTATAAGGTAGGTCGTTTTTCTTATAGTGCAGGTGTGGGGAAAATCTCCCAGCAGGAATTTATTTATTTATTAAATGTTTAGTTTAATCATATAATTTATTAATTTATTTATTACGTATTTACATTTGAATTTAAGTGGACTATTCTTTTAGTGGACTGTATGATTCTATTTTATCCTGCTAGGAGCCTCCCTTCACAAACTTGAGAAGGGGGAGGGATTAATGATATCCTAATCGAAATTAATCTATTAATGTAATTAAACTACTAAGGGTTAGTCTACGAAGTAATAATGGGTTATTTAAAAAAGGAAGTACACCTTAGCTGTCATGCAGAATGTTGCTTATTTAATAAGCCATGCACATATCCTGATCAAATCCTTTACTGTAGCCTCTGTTTAACGCAACAGTAAAATGTGTACTTGGTTGTAACAACGATTCTTCGCGGCGGGGATCGTATTCCAGGGACCTGCCCGAAACACTACGCGTACTAGTGGCTGTACAAGAATGTAACAACTCTTGTATATATCTCAAAAAAAAAAAATAATCCGCATCGTCTCGTTGTCGAGCAAAAATGTCGTCAGGGAAGTGTTCCGTGTAGAACCAAATGACTCGTTGCCGCTACATTAAGTCGTCACAGCTTACCTTCCGGAGTAATACACCGTACAAGACGCAATAACACACTATCACAGATATAACATGACATGGGATATTATAAGATAAATGGGAGACGCTCACCCGTGTGGGTATCTCGCGCTTCGTTACCTCAATGACATTAACTAATATTGTCAGGCGTGAATTGATCTAGTAAGAGGTCAGAAGTATACAAGGTCCTTCACAACAAGTGGTGAGGTGGGTACACAGTGTGACTCCACACAAGGTCCTTCTCAACAAGTGGTGAGGTGGCTACACAGTGTGGCTCGACACAACTCGTGGGATTTGACGATTGGCAGATAAGTTACAGCCCCGCTCCTGTGGCAGGTAAGTCCACTACGGGCTCACCATAGCCCGTGCTACTTGGAAACTTTTTGTTTCCAGTAGCTGAATCTTAAACAACAACAACAGACGATTGGCAGCTCTGCGAAGCCTGCGTCTGGTGGAGAAGTTCCTTAATGGCGACCCTTGTGCCAGTTCTCCTGCTGATCTCTCTGCAGGTAGCGTCCCTCCTCCTCCCCCGACCTGCCGGGACGCGCCCAAAAACGGTTCGAATTTCATTTCATCATGAGTGACATATATTCAATATTTTGTTTGTAAATGATTCTGAGACGCGAGAAGGTGTTATCATATAGTCATCCGACTATTTGTATTAAGATTATTTTATAGATAAATAGTTGACATAGCAAATGTCCCATTTTCTATGAGAAGCCACAAAATCCCAATTTCTTTGAGTGATTTACTAAGCTGTTTTAAGGTTAGTATCAAAATTTGCCTAACATGATTGCATTTGCTTTGTATGCTAGGAGTTAGTAGTTAAGGTCGGAATTTCCGACAGCAGGAAGTGACGGGTGTCACTCATGCTGTTGAACACTGCACCTCGTCTCCTCAGCTGAGGTATCGCTAGCCTAAATTTCCAGTGGTACTTGAGTCCCAGAAAATACTTGTGTGTGGTGGGACCAGCATTATTAAACGTTAGAATACAGGAATATGCTTAAGGCTTATTGATTCACCCGAGGCATCTAGCTCCTACCTGCACCCATCCACTCCTGCGTGTATACTTCTCTATACCATCTTGAAACTTTCCAGAGAGTGTTCTTTTGTGATGGTAACTTTTTTCCCGTGAATCTACAACCCTATTTCCGAACCCGTGTTGGCTATTTCTTATCTATATCTACATTTATCTGACTTGTATTACTAGTTTAGTGCTCTAACTTGGACTGATATTCTTTATAACATTCCTCCCTTCGTGTTGAGTCCTTTCATCCCCTTGCACAGTTCAGTGTGTGTAAGTAGAGTTTGTTTAGCAACTCTTCATATACGAGGCTCCAAATTTCCGGGATTAAATATTCAGAAGATGAAGAGACGACGACGTTTCGGTCCGTCCTAGACCATTATCAAGTCGATTACGGACCGAAACGTCGTCGTCTCTTTATCTTCTGGTGTGTGGTCTGGTCATCATATCTTCAGCCCCGTTACTGTGACTCATCGCCTCTTTCTTTTTACTCTTTCTAAACACTTTCCATCCATTCAGCAACACCTGGTCGCTGGTGGGGCAGTGGTAGCACACACACCCCGGATGGTTTGGGTTCGAGTCCTGCTTAGGGGAGGATTGACAAGGCGCCAGTTATTAACTGTTCATCTCTGTTTACCTGAGACAATTACTTTCTCTCTGGTAGTAATTGGGTACCTGGTTGTAAACCGATTGGTGGGTTCTATTCCAGGGAAAAAATTGGTATGGTAGGGCTTACTATGAGGTATGGCATGAGTAAGCTCTCAGTCTGTTAACAGGAGTCACAAAGTCGCCTGTTTTATTTGTAACGCTTCGACATGTTAACTTTAGTGTTTTATTTGTAACGCTTCGACATGTAAACTTTAGTGTTTTATTTGTAACGCTTCGACATGTTAACTTTAGTGCTTTATTTGCCCTATTTCGAGTGCTTTTGCATTAACTTTCTGGCTTTGACGTTCCTAATCAACACACAACGCTGAGTGTAACTAGCAGTGTAACTAGTATATATTTTACACAAAATATATACTGTCTCGCGGATATATACTACTAAGTTTTCCCTAGTCTTCCCGTCGTTCTTATCTGAATTGAGCTGCAATTTCCAATATTCCGTCCATCTTAAGGGTATATTTAGTCTTCCTGCAGCAAATGTGGATCCCTGTACGAGTTCCTTTACCCATTCTAGTAAGTGTCATCGGCAAACTTACTAAAGTTGCCGTACTTCCATATATCTACATACGTCATTTATATGCTAAGTGAACGAATATAAGTCCCAGAACCGCACTCCGGCCCCATTCTTGTCCCTCAAGTGCTGGTTCTCTACTACTATTTTTACACTCTTCATGCTGATAGGATTTTGTAAAGGTCCCCCCTCCAATACCACTATTTCTACCGTACAAGTTTCAGCCCCGCTCCTGTGCCAGTTCTTCACGGGCTCACCATAGCCCGTGCTACTTGGAACTTTTAGTTCCCAGTAGCTGAATCTTAAACAACAACAACACTCTGCCGTATCAGACTCTCACGCTGGACAGTGTTAGAAGTTTGACTAAAGTCTAGGTATGTAATACCACTCTCTGTTGATTATAATTATTATAATATGATTATAATTGTTGATTAATGAGATGATTACTCATTATAATACGAGTAATTTTTCAAACGTTATCAATCTTTAATACAATATATATATATTACAAAATACATAAAATGTGAATTTAAATAGCATTAATGCTAATTATCTTAAGTAATTCTCCGTTTTCTGCAAGACTACTTAAACGTTAGTGTGTTTTTAGTGACGTAGTCGTCGTGAAAAGAAAACGGCTTCCTCCAAACAAGAGAACCCACAAGTGACACAGACTTAGGTAATTGTGTCACTTAGGGGTAAACCCTAAGTGACACAGACTTAGGTAACTGTGTCACTTAGGGTTTACCCCCGAGTCCTGCAGGAACACAGCTGACTCTGTGTCCGGCTTGACGACTGTGGCACACGCCTCCTCCCACGACCCCCGCCTCCTCCACCCGGCTGCCGGATGGAACCAATAGTATCAGCAAGTTTAATATGATCAGACTTATATTGTTGACATCAACATCTCTCGTAAACGTGAGGATGGTGACAAGATGTCTCTGTGTCATGCTGATGATCCTGCTGTCATTGAGGCATGTTGTTGCTGTCATTGTGGCATGTTGTTGCTGTCATTGTGGCATGTTGTTGCTGTCATTGTGGCATGTTGTTGCTGTCATTGTGGCATGTTGTTGCTGTCATTGTGGCATGTTGTTACTGTCATTGTGGCATGTTACTGTCATTGTGGCATGTTGTTGCTGTCATTGTGGCATGTTGTTGCTGTCATTGTGGCATGTTGCTACTGTCATTGTGGCATGTTGCTACTGTCATTGTGGCATGTTGTTACTGTCATTGTGGCATGTTGTTGCTGTCATTGTGGCATGTTGTTGCTGTCATTGTGGCATGTTGTTACTGTCATTGTGGCATGTTGTTGCTGTCATTGTGGCATGTTGTTGCTGTCATTGTGGCATGTTGTTGTTGTCATTGTGGCATGATGTTGCTGTCATTGTGGCATGTTGTTGCTGTCATTGTGGCATGTTGTTGCTGTCATTGTGGCATGTTGTTGCTGTCATTGTGGCATGTTGTTGTCATTGTGGCATGTTGTTGCTGTCATTGTGGCATGTTGTTGTTGTCATTGTGGCATGTTGTTGTTGTCATTGTGGCATGATGTTGCTGTCATTGTGGCATGTTGTTGCTGTCATTGTGGCATGTTGTTGCTGTCATTGTGGCATGATGTTGCTGTCATTGTGGCATGATGTTGCTGTCATTGTGGCATGTTGTTGCTGTCATTGTGGCATGTTGTTGCTGTCATTGTGGCATGTTGTTGCTGTCATTGTGGCATGTTGCTGTCATTGTGGCATGTTGTTGCTGTCATTGTGGCATGTTGTTGCTGTCATTGTGGCATGTTGTTGCTGTCATTGTGGCATGATGTTGCTGTCATTGTGGCATGTTGTTGCTGTCATTGTGGCATGTTGTTGCTGTCATTGTGGCATGTTGTTGCTGTCATTGTGGCATGTTGTTGCTGTCATTGTGGCATGTTGTTGCTGTCATTGTGGCATGTTGTTGTCATTGTGGCATGTTGTTGCTGTCATTGTGGCATGTTGTTGTTGTCATTGTGGCATGTTGTTGTTGTCATTGTGGCATGATGTTGCTGTCATTGTGGCATGTTGCTGCTGTCATTGTGGCATGTTGCTGCTGTCATTGTGGCATGTTGTTGTTGTCATTGTGGCATGATGTTGCTGTCATTGTGGCATGTTGCTGCTGTCATTGTGGCATGTTGCTGCTGTCATTGTGGCATGTTGCTGCTGTCATTGTGGCATGTTGCTGCTGTCTTGCCTGCAGGAGCAAGAGCTTGTCATAGAGCTTGTCTCAGTTGTATTTTCTTGTCTGCCGCTGATGTTATTCAGTTTGAGTGGAACTGTGGTGTGACGCCGAGGTCTCACAGCGCTCCTCTTTGGTCTCTTGAAACTTGTCTTCCCTCTCAACTGTTCTGTTCATGGAGCATCTTCCCCCTCTCTCTCCCTCTTCATTGCCTTACTTAATAAAACTTAATTCTAATAGTCACTTTCCCGCTCAGTTCGGAAGCTTATTGAAGTTCTGGCATAGATTTGTGTAGTCTATCGGGTTCCATATTTACCTGGACGGCATCGCATCCTTGGCCTTCAGTTTATGTAAGGGTGTACAGGATAATCATATAAATATACTTATCACTGCAGCGTGGTGGCTGAGTGGACAACGCTCGGGATTCGTAGTCCTAAGGTTCCGGGTTCGATCCCCGGTGGAGGTGGAAACACACGGGCAGAGTTTCTTTCACCCTGACGCGTCTGTTCATCTAGTAGTAAATAGGTATCTTGGAGTTAGACAGCTGCTACAGGCTGCTTCCTGGGAATCTGTAACAAATAGGAGGCCTGGTCGAGGACCGGGCCGCGAGGACGCTAAGCCCCGAAATCATCGCAAGATAACCTCATGCTCACAGCATCGTTACACACTGCTGGAGATTTCAATACCGGGGCGGTAGTGATCAAACCCGTCACCGCCGGGTCCTGTACCAGACCCGGCCGTGACCGTACAAGGAGACCCAACACAGGATACCTGAAAATCAAAACACAAAAAAAATATAGTAGCAGCAACATAACACTATCAATATCATAGTCAGAATTACTACCGAAGGCTGGAGACTTCAACGCATAAGCGGTAGTGATCCAAACTGTATGTTTTGTGTGTGTGTGTGTGTACTCACCTAATTGTACTCACCTAATTGTGCTTGCGGGGGTTGAGCTCTGGCTCTTTGGTCCCGCCTCTCAACCGTCAATCAACTGGTGTACAGATTCCTGAGCCTATTGGGCTCTATCATATCTACATTTGAAACTGTGAATGGAGTCAGCCTCCACCACATCACTTCCTAATGCATTCCATTTGCTAACTACTCTGACACTGAAAAAGTTCTTTCTAACGTCTCTGTGGCTCATTTGGGTACTCAGCTTCCACCTGTGTCCCCTTGTTCGCGTCCCACCAGTGTTGAAAAGTTCGTCCTTGTTTACCCGGTCGATTCCCCTGAGGATTTTGTAGGTTGTGATCATGTGTGTGTGTGTGTGTGTGTGTGTGTGTGTGTGTGTGTGTGTGTGTGTGTGTGTGTGTGTGTGTAAAATTTGTCTGCAGAATCAAGCTATTAGCTCTTGGACTCCGCATTTATAACCAATTTATTTGTCCTCTATTTTATCTACTACATATATTTCTCTCCAACACACGCGTGCGCGCACACCCCCAGGAAGCAGCCCGTAGCAGCTGTCTAATTCCCAGGTACCTATTTACTGCTAGGTGAACAGGAGCAACAGGGGTGAAAGAAACTCTGCCCATTTGTTTCTGCCTCCGCCGAGATCTAATTCTGCCCCTTAAGACTACGACACCAGAGCACTGTCCACTCAGTCGCGAGGCCCCTAGCTGTAACCAGTTTAGTGTGTATGTGTGTGTGTGTGTGTGTGTTTGTGTGTGTTTGTGTGTGTGTGTGTGTGTGTGTGTGTGTGTGTGTTATTCAACAAGATGCAGCAGATGGTATCCTAGTTTCATCTGACAGTTAGGCGTCTCGAAAATGCAGTTCACTTGTGTAAGTTGCTGTATTCTGTTAGGTTCAATATGTTCTGTATATTGCCCTAGCTGGCATAACTGTGTGTCCTCGCCTATTTGTGCTTGCGGGGGTTGAGCTTCGGCTCTTCGGTTCGCCTCTCAACCGTCAATCTACTGGTGTACAGATTCCTGAGCCTACTGGGCTCTATCATATCTACATTTGAAACTGTGTATGGAGTCAGCCTCCACCACATCAGTTCCTAGTGTATTCCATTTACTAACCACTCTGACACTGAAAATGTCCTTTCTAATGTGTCTGTGGCTCATTTGGGTACTCAGCTTCCACCTGTGTCCCATTGTGCGTGTACCACCCGTGTTAAATAATGCATATTTCTCTACCCTGCCAATTCCCCTGAGAATTTTGTATATAGTGATCATGTCTCCCAGATTTCTTCTGTCTTCCAGAGACGTGAGGTGCATTTCACGCAGCTTTTCCTCGTAACTCATGCCTCTTAGTTCTGGGACTAGCCTAGTGGCATACCTCTGAAATTTTTCCAGTTTCGACTTCTGCTTGACTAGGTACGGGCTCCATGCTGGGGCTGCATACTCCAGGATTGATCTTTCATATGTGGTATACAAGGTTCTGAAGGATTCCATACAAAGGTTTCTGAAGGCAGTTTTGATGTTAGCCAGCCTCGCATCCACCACTGATGGTATTATTTTGATGTGGGGTTCAGGAGACAGGTTTGGCGTGATATCAACTCCTAGATCTTTCTCTCTGTCCGTTTAGTGAAGAACTTCATCTCCCATTCGGTATCCAGTGTCTGGTCTCCTATTTCCTCCACCTAGTTTCATTACCTTACATTTACATGGGTTGAACTTTAGTAGCTATTTGTTGGGCCATTCGTTCAGTTTGTCTAGATCATCTTGCACCCTCATACTATCTTCCTCCGTTTTAATCCTTCTCATAATTTTTGCCTCGTCAGCAAACATTGAGACGAACAAGTCTATTCCCTCTGAGAGATTATTTACATATATCAGAAACAGTATAGGTCCAAGGACTGATCCCTGTGGGACTCCACTGGTGACGCCTCGCCACTCTGAGACCTCGCCTCTGACAGTGACTCGCTCTCTTCTGTTGATTAGGTACTCTCTTATCCAGTGGAGTACCTTCCCTTTCACTCCTGCATGCATCTCCAGCTTGTGCACTAGTCACTTATGTGGTGTGTGTGTGTGTGTGTGTGTGTGTGTGTGTGTGTGTGTGTGTGTGTGTGTGTGTGTGTGTGTGTGTGTGTACACTATATACCTGTACCCAGCTACTTCTACCGGTAGGATGAAGTTACTGCTCTTGGAGCTATCCTCGGTCGTGTAATGCAATGACTGGCAACGTACATGTTTTATGCTAAATGTTTAATTATGTACATTGTTGATCTCTACTTGCGATTCGTTAGGTTCATACCAGAGGAATATTGTCTTGTTTACTTACGTGTGGTTCTGGGGCGTCTTGGGCTGCCTTACATGAGCTCCAGGTCTGTTGTTATTGAAGGTAAACATTTCCTCTATCTCCACCCCGTCTTCGGTTCGCCCAACTACTTGGAGTAAACGGTAGAACGACGGTCTCGCTTCATGCAGTTCGGCGTTCAATCCCCGACCGTCCAAGTGGTTGAACACTATTCCTTTCCCCCATCTTATCCTTAAAATAATTCCCCCATCTTATCCTTATACGTGTGCTCCAAAGAATGAGGTGATTTGATAAAATACCATGCCCAAGATTACCAACAGAGTGCCGGCGGGGGGGATGGGAATTAGCCTCGGCTACCATCCTCTTTTGTCCGGTCGTGTTGGTCGAGTGGTTAAGGGATCCTGTTCATCAGATGCATTGGTTCTGGCACTATGGGTTCGAGTCACTTCTGGGGTGTGAGTTTTCAGTTAGATTTATATATATATATATATATATATATATATATATATATATATATATATATGTTATATATATATATATATATATGTTATATATATATATATATATATATATATATATATATATATATATATATATATATATATATATACATATAATTTATATATTAAAATAGGAAGGGAGTACCACCTTGGCTGGAAGAAAGGGGACCTTTAGCCTCGGAGGTGTGTATATATATATATATATATATATATATATATATATATATATATATATATATATATATATATATTATATATAGAAGGGAGTACCACCTCTAGCTGGAAGAAGGGGGACCCATAGCCTCGGAGGAAACCACGCATAACGCATTAGAGGGGAACTCGCATTAGAGGGATTAGAGGGAAAGGGATTAGAGGGAAACGCATTAGAAACTCTAAATATAGGATATATATATATATATATATATATATATATCTAATAAAAATGACTACTGGGGAGCACTGCCGACTACCTTTTCGCGCGCATGTACTCACCTAATTGTGCTTGCGGGGGTTGAGTTTTGTCTCTTTGGTCCCGCCTCTCAAATGTCAATCAACTGGTGTACAGGTTCCTGAGCCTACTGGGCTCTATCATATCTACATTTGAAACTGTGTATGGAGTCAGCCTCCACCACATCACTGCCTAATGCATTCTATTTATTAATTACTCTGACACTGAAAAAATTCTTTCTAACGTCTCTGTGGCTCATCTGGGTACTAAGTTTCCACCTGTGTCCCCTTGTTCGTGTCCCACCCGTGCTGAAAAGTTTGTCTTTGTCCACCATGTCAATTCCTCTGAGAATTTTGTAGGTGGTTATCATGTCTCCCGAATCGACTGCATGGAGGAAATCGCATACTCGTCGCATACCTCCCTGCATACTGTCCCTACCCTGCATACTGTGTGTGTGTGTGTGTGTGTGTGTGTGTGCTTGCAGGGTCAAGCCAGGCTCTAAGCCCCGCAATCCGACCGTTCTTGGATTAATGAGAACGTGAGAAAATTAACTAATTTCCCACAAATTAACTCAGTGTGGTAAGGTCCATTTCCTCTCAGTCTTTCCTTATAGCACAAGCCCTTCAGCTCAGGAACGAGTCATGTTTTATATCTCCGGACTTTTTCTAATTTCTCCCCTTTCCTTTTTCAGGTAAGGGTTCCATACTGGGGACGCATATTCAAGTGTGGGTCTCGCCTTCACTATATAGGACCCGGAAAGCCCCCTATATCCAGATTTCTGAAGAAGATACGGACGTTGGTAAGTATACTATATGCAGCTGCTGTTGTTATGCTGAGGTTGAAACTGGCAGCATATTTAGAGTTGTCTCACAGGTCTTTATCCTTTTCTGTCTGAAGAATCTGTCTTCCCTTCATCCTATGCTGCTGCACTGGTCTTCCCACTCCTGTTCCATTCCTCATAACTTTGCATTTGGGTGGATTAAACTCTAGCAGCCATTTTTCAGACTACTTCTGGAATGTGTTCAAATACGTTTGCAATGCCTCACAATCATGTGTGTGTGTGTGTGTGTGTGTGTTTGTTTACTATTTATATTAGCAGACTCGAGCCATTAGCTCTTGGACCCCGCCTTTCTAAGCACTCTATTTTTCCTCTATCTTCTACATATATTTCTCTAACACACACGTGCACACACACACACATCCCCAGGAAGCAGTCCGTAGCAGATGTTTACCTCCCAGGTACCTATTTACAGCTAGGAGAACAGGGCATCAGGGTGAAAGACACTGCCTATTTGTTTCTGCCTCGGCCGGGAATCGAATCCGGGCCATTAGGACTACGACCCCCGAGCGATATCACTCAGACACAAGACCCCTTAAAACTTAAAACAAACAAACACACACACACACACACACACACACACACACACACACACACACACACACACACACACACACACACAGTAACAATGACAGTGTTTAATTCTTAATAGAAATAACGGTTTTCCGTCCAATTTAGGAACTAGTCATTTTCTGCAGCGTTAATTGCCAATTAACCGTGAAGGTCTTAAGAGTGTGGGTGTATAATAAAGTTTCAAGATGTTTACTGTCAAGAACAGTGGGTGAACCAGAATACCATTCCTTAGTGTTCTAGTGGATGGTTCTGCTGGATGGTTCACCACCGTCGTCGGTGTTCTAGTGGATGGTTCTCCTGGCTGGTTCACCACCGTCGTCGGTGTTCTAGTGGATGGTTCTCCTGGATGGTTCACCACCGTCGTCGGTGTTCTAGTGGATGGTTCTCCTGGATGGTTCACCACCGTCGTCGGTGTTCTAGTGGATGGTTCTCCTGGATGGTTCACCGCCGAGTGTACGAACCATGTGAGTGAATGTTCTGACAGATACAATAAAAGTGTCAACAATATCTGTGAACCGCGAACTTGAGTGTGTCCGCGAAATAATTGTGAATAATGACTGTCACGAGATTGTAAAAACAATAAACACAATCACACATACACGTACACACACACACACACACACACACACACACACACACACACACACACACACACACACAGAGGTTCAGAGGTTTGCGACGAGGCTTGTCCCAGAGCTACGAGGGATGGGATATGAAGAGCGGCTGAAGGAACTGAACCTTACGACACTAGAGAAAAGAAGGGAGAGAGGAGATATGATAGGGACATATAAAATACTCAGGGGAATTGACAAAGTGGAAATAGATGAAATGTTCACACGTAATAATAACAGAACGAGGGGACATGGGTGGAAACTGGAAACTCAGATGAGTCACAGAGATGTTAGGAAGTTTTCTTTTAGCGTGAGAGTAGTAGAAAAATGGAATGCACTTGGAGAACAGGTTGTGGAAGCAAATACTATTCATACTTTTAAAACTAGGTATGATAGGGAAATGGGACAGGAGTCATTGCTGTAAACAACCGATAGCTAGAAAGGCGGGATCCAAGAGTCAATGCTCGATCCTGCAAGCACATATAGGTGAGTACATATAGGTGAGTACACACACACACTGTGAAGTCCTTCATGAAACAGACAGAGAGAAAGATCTAGGAGTTGATATCACACCAAACCTGTCTCCTGAAGCCCACATAAAAAGAATAACGTCTGCGGCATATGCGAGGCTGGCTAACATCAGAACAGCGTTCAGGAACCTGTATAAAGAATCCTTCAGTACCTTGTATACCACATATGTAAGACCAATCCTGGAGTATGCGGCCCCAGCATGGAGCCCGCACCTTGTCAAGCACAAGACGAAGCAGGAAAAAGTTCAGAGGTATGCCACTAGACTAGTCCCAGAACTAATAGGCATGAGTTGCGACGAAAGGCTGCATGAAATGCTCCTCACGACACGAAGACAGAAGAGTAAGGAGAGACATGATTACTAGCTACAAAATTATCAAAGGAATTGACAGGGTACATACAAACAAACTGTTTAACACGGGTGGTACGCAAACAAGGGGACACAGGTGGAGACTGAGTACCCAAATGAGCCACAGAGACGTTAGATAGAACTTTTTCAGTGTCAGAGTAGTTAACAGGTGGAATGCATTAGGCAGTGATGTGGTGGAGGCTGACTCCATACACAGTTTCACATGTAGATATGATAGAGCCCAGTAGGCTCAGGAATCTGTACACCAGTTGATTGACAGTTGAGAGGCGGGACCAAAGAGCCAGAGCTCAACCCCCACAAGCTCTCTCGCTCAAGGTGAGTACAGGTATTGAGGCAGGGGAGGGAGGAGCCGGTCGGCCGACCGGACAGCACGCTGGACTTGTGATCCTGTGGTCCCGGGTTCGATCCCGGGTGCCGGCGAGAAACAATGGGCAGAGTTTCTTTCACCCTATGCCCCTGTCACCTAGCAGTAAAAAGTAAAATAGGTACCTGGGTGTTAGTCAGCTGTCACGGGCTGCTTCCTGGGGATGGAGGCCTGGTCGAGGACCGGGCCGCTGGGACACTAAAGCCCCGAAATCATCTTAAGATAACCTCAAGGGGTAAGGATGAGAGGAGAGAGAGGACATGGTCCCACACGCAGCCGGTGCCGCCCACCTGAGTAGGATGGCACCACACACCCTCCACATCCGCTGTCCATGGCACCACACACCCTCCACACCTGCTGGCCATGGCACCACACACCCGCCACACCCGCTGCCGACCACCTGGAATTACATTAATATCGCTCTAACTGTCCGACCGTTCGTCCATTCCCGCCAAACACACACCGAAACTACGACGTTGCTACAACGTTCGAACAAGTTTTAACACTTCCTAACCATTTATAACAACTAATATAGCAAGTTGTAACGACGTTCTAATACGTCATAAACACGTTAAGCCAAGATGTAACAACTTTATTACAAGTTGTAACAAGCGGAAAATAGACACAGTTACGGTTTGTGTTTGCAGGGTTGAGAGGCCCTCCTGTTGTGGCCAGCTGCGTGCAGCAGACAACCCGCGCTCCACTGTTGCCAGACCTAACTGTTGCCAGGCTTACTCAGGCGCCACCTGGCTTAGTGTACCAGCGGCTGGCTTGCGCATTACCTGCCTAAGTCTCTCGCTAACTGGTTTATTAAAGTTGGTTTTGCCTTAGTCGTGCCATCTGGCTTTCTCCCTGCCACCTGACTCATTCCTGCGCCACCTGACTCATCCCCCTGCATCGCCTGCACCACCTGCCCCACCTGTCTCTCCCAACACCACCTGTCTCTCCCCAACACCACCTGTCTCTCCCCAACACCACCTGTCTCACCCCAACACCACCTGTCTCACCCCAACACCACCTGTCTCTCCCCAACACCACCTGTCTCTCCCCAACACCACCTGTCTCACTCCAACACCACCTGTCTCACCCCAACACCACCTGTCTCTCCCCAACACCACCTGTCTCACCCCAACACCACCTGTCTCTCCCCAACACCACCTATCTCACCCCCTGCACCACCTGTCTCACCCCAACACCACCTGTCTCTCCCCAACACCACCTGTCTCACCCCAACACCACCTGTCTCACCCCAACACCACCTGTCTCTCCCCAACACCACCTGTCTCTCCCCAACACCACCTGTCTCTCCCCAACACCACCTGTCTCACCCCAACACCACCTGTCTCACCCCAACACGGCCGATTAACTGTTCAAGAATCCGTAACCGGTTCATAGGAGTCGATTGTTTACACTTGCTCTCTGGCTTCAAAAACGGGATCTGGATTCACAAGGATTCGCATCATACGTTACGCTGAGCTGGGACCACCACAGCGCATGCGCCGACCATCACACCCCCCCCCCCCCCCAAGTAAACACCAACCTCTGGTCATAACATTCTCTTGCCCCTAAGATAACACTTCCGTCTGGTCACATTCTTAGTCGTGTTTGATTTATAGAATAAATATTTAATATAAGAATGGGCACAGCGGGAGCGCCACAGTTGATAGGCGGGACCAAAGAGCCAAAGCTCAACCCCCGCAAGCACAATTAGGTGAGGTGAGTACAGACTGTCATATGTTTTCCTCAGTTCTGAAAACATGTTCTGGGAGCCTCGGACCAGATCTCACCACGTGTACTGGAAGAGGATCTAGTATTAAACTTATCCCTGGGGAAGGGAGAGCTACAAAAGGTTTGGAAACGATTGTGGTGGTGTCAATATACAAGAAAGGTTTAAGGCGAGAGCTGCTGAAATACATACATGAGGCCAGATTCACGACGCTGTTACGCGAGGACTTACGAACCTGTCCATATTTTCTCAATATGTGGCGGCTTTGTTTACAATTATTAAGCAGTTAATGAGTTCCGAAGCACCTTGAGGCTGTTTATAACAGTAACAATAGTTGAGTGGAAGGTTTTCATGCTTGTAAACTGTTTAATAAACGTAACAAAAGCCGTCAAAGATTGAGGAAAGATGTACACGTTCGTAAGTACTTGCGTAACTGCTTTGTGAATCTGGCACCAGCATCATTAAGAAGGATCACCTCGTTGGATGCTGGAGAGATTGGTGCACTATGTTCCCTTAAATTAGTCGAGTTTCGTTTCCAAACACAAACATGGATTCCATGTAAGAAAATCTCGTTTATTAACAGGATTATTATTAATAATTAATAATTTCAATATACGTCAAGAGTTATCCAGTAAGACAACGATACTCAAAGAAAATATAAGTAGGACGCGTTTCAGAAAGCGTTCTTAAATGGGTGAGGGAGTACCCGTCAGGGAGGAAGCAAAGGGTGACAGTGAGGGCGGAGACATTACAGTAGCAACGAGTGGAGCAGCTCAATGGTTCAGCACTAAGAGTTCATCGCAATTTTTAATATACGCTAATCACCTGACGTCAGAATCTCACTTTCATATCTTTATTTACCTGCTGCTGCTTGATACCTGCTTGATGGGGATCTGGGAGTTCTTCTGCTCCCCAAGCCCGAGGCCAGGTTTGTTTCCTAACAATGTGAAACCAATGACTAAGATTAGAGGAAGACTGATATATTGAAAAATTAACCGCACATACTATAGATGTGAAATTCAGAAGGGCTCCATAACTTAACCTGAACACCTTAACAGACACAGAGGAATGGAGAAAGATCCCTCGGAGTTGATATAATTCAGCATCTGAAGCCAGAGGCCCACATTGGCATTGTAACACGGGGAGGGTTTCTCATCTTATCTTTCCTTCTTTTCCCCCTCTACCCGTATTCTTACTTTTTATTTCTCTACAAGGGACTCCAAAACTTTTACCAAAGCCAACTCCACGCCACGTGGTTCTAAGACGATTGACCGACTTAGGATTCTACACCCAGTATGACGTGACCTAGGCTTTGA
This sequence comes from Procambarus clarkii, assembly GCF_040958095.1. Taxonomy (NCBI): domain Eukaryota; kingdom Metazoa; phylum Arthropoda; class Malacostraca; order Decapoda; family Cambaridae; genus Procambarus; species Procambarus clarkii. The sequence goes on along the minus strand of NC_091218.1, from coordinate 28,267,756 downwards.
GCAAAACCCTAGAGTCGCCTCCGCCGCCACCACCAGACCAGTAACACAGAGCAATGATCGAGGTCTGGATCGATCATGCTAATTAATCAACCTTGGGGCTTGATCCCCACTATAACCGATGACCTTGAGTGTGGAATAAATTACACGGTAATGATGAATTCCGATTCGATGTTAGAATCGGCGCCCAATTCAACTCTGCCTCGTGTGGACCACGTGACCAGGACAAGTAAACATAAACAAATGGAAACAATAAAAATGCAAAATATTAACTAATTAACTTATTAAAAGAAAAACTAAAACAAAATCTAAATATGTTCACTCCCTGTCACTTTAACACTCCCTACTTGACCTGAATGCAATGAGTTGACTATCCCTATAAATAACAAATAGCAACTATACCTCTATGTTTTACCAGCTAAAGATGTTGGGCTGGTCTTGGGGGAGAGGTAAGATGGGTTGACCTCCCCCAGTTGATCTGGACTCCACACTGATCTCTTCCTCGTCTGGTCTTCCCCAGACTAGAGCATTGTATCCTTCCGCATAGTCTAAGTTTTACCAAGTTACTTAGCCAGGTTTAAGTTATAACAATTAACCTCTGTTGTACTTAATTGATCCAGACTGGTTGAATTATTTTACTGAAATTAAATTACACAAGCCTTTAACGGCAGAGCTGTTCCCGTTCCCCAAAATGGTTATTAAAACTTTGAGAAATAGTAGACATGTCAACACTGATGACCTATGACCGCCGGTCACTCCGCCTTACAACTTAGATCTGATTCGTGACGTCACTGATGGTGACTTAACTCAATAATTAGAATACTCTTGATATTGTACCCAGTACTATTATACAATACAATTTTAATACAAAATGAATAGAGGCTAATTTCTCTAAATTACTGAATACTATAGGATGGTTCATTATACGCAGCTATGAACAAGGCGTCGATTATTTTCACCGCGAATTCCCCTGGGGTCAGGTCCCAGGTCACCACGCGGGCTCAGCTTCCCATTCTCTTTTGTCGATAAACCACTCTGGATAATTCTTACAACCAGCCTAGTTTGTTACAACCCCCCCCCCCCCCCCGCACAAGCACTTAGTAAACCTTGTTAATTTGTTAAAAAATCACGAGGTTTAGTATCCAAACCCAGAATTCAACTCATGCCACAAACAAAAGCTAACCTAACAAAATTTGACAATTAATAGAGTCCAACATCATAATAAATAAGTTCACATTTCATAAATTTCTCAGCTGTCAACTGACAGCAATCCTCTAACATCAGGAAACATACATTCTATCCTTACTGACATAGCTATTCTCAAAGTTTTAATAACCATTTTGGGGAACGGGAACAGCTCTGCCGTTAGAGGCTTGTGTAATTTAATTTCAGTAAAATAATTCAACCAGTCTGGATCAATTAAGTACAACAGAGGTTAATTGTTACAGCATCATAATGCTGGCAGTGTGGGAATATACTGGGGGGATAGGAATAGTGCCCAGCCACTTGGACGGTCGGGGATTGAACGCCGACCTGCACGAAGCGAGATCGTCGCTTCGAGAGGAGTTATAGAAGTTCGATCATTTCATTTATGTAAATGATCTAGAGTTCGGATCGCCCATATGAGACTAGGTTATGAAAAAGGGGAGGTGAATATACAGGGAACGATCATGACATCTGTGAGGAATTCAGTGCAGCTTCCATGGAGTGTTTACTGCTGAACCTGAACAGCTCTTAGTGCTAGAAGAGGAGGTAACCCTAGAGGAGACTATTAAATATTGAGGTAACAGCAGAGGAGGAAACAACTAACATTAGTAGACAAAACTATAGCTATTGGAACTATATTACCATGAATGTTACAATAAGCAGCACCGGCCCACAGCGTACCTATAGCATTGTTATTCAATAAATCACTTACAAAAGGCGAATTGCCAAGCGGCTGCAAGAAGGAGGTAAATGTGGTAGCAATATACAAGAAAGGCGATAGAGAAGAGATAGAAAATAATAATAATAAGATTACACATCTGGAGAAATTATGTATGTAAACAAACAGCAACATGTTTGGAAGGGAAATCAGACTTGATGAACCTACTTCAGTTTTATAATATAGTGACGAAAATAAGGCAAGACAAAGAAGGTTGAACACGTTGTGTTTTTACTGACTACCAAAACGCCTTTGATACAGTACCTCACAAGAGACTATACAAACCTGAGAGACTGGCGGGAGAAAGCAGAAAAACACAAACAACACTAACATGGGTAAGGAATTACCTAACAGACAGGAGACAGGAGTAACAATGAGGTGCGTTACCTTACTCAAAATACAGTAAGGTAACGAGAGGAGTGCCTCAAGGATTGGTGCTAGGACCCCGTACTATTTCTCATATATGTAAATGGTCTACCTACAGGAGGTGAGTTTAGTATGTCAATGTTTGCTGTAGATGCCAAACTTATGAGAATAACTGACAGATGAGGATTGTAAGATTCTCCAAGACGACTTCAACAAGCTGCATAACTGATCCGAGAAATGGCTACTGGAGTTCAACACCAGCAAGTGTCAGGTGATGAAAATGAGAGCAGGTACCAGATCAAAATGACATTGCACAATGAAGGGAAACTGCCTTCCTATAACGACAAGAGAAAAAGACCTGGGAGTGGACGTAACCCAAAAGTAACCTGGGAGTGGACGTAACTTCAGACACTCGTGTAAACATAACTTCAGCAGCATACGCTGCACAACCAAATGTTTGAACATCCTCTGAGAATTTACATAAGGAGGCCTTTAGATCGCTGCACGCCACCTACGTGAGACCAGTTTTAGAGAATGCAGCCGCAGCGTGCATGGAGCCCCATCTGAGAAAAATACACATGAGGAAACTCGAGAAGGCTTAGAAGTTGATCTTCATACCCTTGTTGTAGTTCTGAAGATCTAGTAAATCAGGAATTTACCTGATGAGTAAATCTTACATCATCAGGTAAAGGAGGGGGGACATGGTAGAGACGTATAAAATACCTGATAGTAGAAAAAGAGGCAGTGTTCACAGTGAATACCAATAGAACAAGAGGGCATGGATGGACGCTTCAGGCAGATGAGTCGTAGAGATTTTAAACAGTTTTATATAAGCGTGAGAGTAGTAGGAAAATTGTAATGAATTAATGGAGCATGTTGTGGAAGCGAACTCCATTCATTATATTAAAAGTAGATATAATAGGGAAATATATTAAGAGTCAATGCATTAGACAAATGGCGGATGTACAGGCAGAGTCCAGGAACTAGAGCTCGGCCCTGCAGCAAGACATGGACCAGACGAGTGGTTACGACAGGTAATTGTTCCCTCCGTTATGTACAGCTGTGAGAACATCTTGTGTAGCCTGTGTGTGCGTGTACTTACCTGTTTGTGCCCACAGTATGAGCACTAGCTCTTGGACCCCGCTTTTCTTGCCACCGGTTGTCTAATGCAATGACTCCTGACCGATTTTCCCTGTCATAACTACTTTTAAAGTTATGAATAGAATTTTCTTCTACAGCCTGTTCCTTTAGGGCATTTCATTTTGTCCACTACTCTTACACTATACGAAAACTTTCTAACATAACTGTGGCTTATCTGTGCTCGCTCTCTCTCTCTCTCTCTCTCTCTCTCTCTCTCTCTCTCTCTCTCTCTCTCTCTCTCTCTCTCTCTCTCTCTCTCTCTCTCTCTCTCTCTCTCTCTCTCTCTCTCTCTATTCTAACGTCGAGAGGTTTAGTTCCTTCAGTCTCTCTTCGTACCTCATCCCTCACAGCTCTGGGACGAGTCTCGTTGCAAACTTCCGCACCTGTTCGATCTTCCGTGTATGTTTTTTTTTTAAGATGAGAGCGGCATACTTCAAGACTGGCCTCACATAGGCGTTATACTGTTTTGTAAAATCCTCCTTTTTCAGTTTATGAATAATGTTCTGATTTTTCACGGTGTGTGTGTGTGTACTCACCTAGTTGTGTGTGTGTGTGTGTGTGTGTGTGTGTGTGTGTGTGTGTGTGTGTGTGTGTGTGTGTGTGTGTGTGTGTGTGTGTGTGTGTGTGTGTGAGAGAGTTTACTATTTGTATTTACTATTTGCGTCTGCAGAATCGAGCTATTTAGCTCTTGGACTCCGCCTTTCTAGCCAATCTATTTTTCCTCTATGTCTACTACGTATATTTCTCTCTAACACGCGCACGCGCGCGAGCACATAAACACACACACAGACACACACACAGACACACACAGACACAGGCACACACAGACACAGGCACACACAGACACAGGCACACACAGACACACACACACAGACACACACACACAGACACACACACACAGACACACACACACAGACACACACACACAGACACACACACACAGACACACACACACAGACACACACACACAGACACACACACACAGACACACACAGACACACACAGACACACACAGACACACACACACACACACACACACACACAGACACACACACACACACACACACACACACACACACACACACACACACACACACACGTATGGGGCTGGCTGGCGGCTGAGTGAACAGCGCTCTAGACTTGTGGACCTAGGGACCTGAGTTCGATCCCAGCAGCCGGCGGAAAAACAAATATGCAGAGTTTCCTTCACCCTGATGCCCCTGTTACCTAGCAGTAAATAGGTACCTGGGAGTTAGACAGCTGCTACGGGCTGCTTCCTGGGTGTGTGTATGTGTGAAAAATAAACAAATTTGTAGTTAGTAACAATTGATTGACAGTTGAGAGGCGGGCCGAAAGAGCAGATCTCAACCCCCGCAAACACAACTAGGTGAATTCAACTAGGTGGATACACACACAGGGTTAGAAAGGCGGGGTCCAAGAGCTAAGTGCTCAATTCTGCAGACACAAATAATGAATACACACAAGTAAGACACAAGTAAGACAAGTAAGTAAGTAAGTAAGACACAGACACACACACAGAAGTAAGTAAGACACAGACACACACACAGAAGTAAGTAAGACACAGACACACACACAGAAGTAAGTAAGACACACAAGTAAGACACAAGCAAGACACAAGTAAGCCAAAATACTGTTAACTGTGCAGTCATTAGAGTGCTCAAATTAATGTGCAGTATACTCGATGGGTATACTCAGCGTGTCCAGGATGGGTATACTCAGCGTGTCCAGGATGGGTATACTCAGCGTGTCCAGGATGGGTATACTATGCGTGTCCAGGATGGGTATACTCAGCGTGTCCTGGATGGGTATACTCAGCGTGTCCTGGATGGGTATACTCAGCGTGTCCTGGATGGGTATACTCAGCGTGTCCTGGATGGGTATACTCAGCGTGTCCAGGATGGGTATACTCGGCGTGTCCTGGATGGGTATACTTAGCGTGTCCAGGATGGGTATACTCAGCGTGTCCTGGATGGGTATACTCAGCGTGTCCAGGATGGGTATACTCAGCGTATCCTCGATGGGTATACTCCACGGTAATAAAAAATAATATATTACAATAAGTCGTTTATAAAATATATGTAAACTCTGGTAAGGTTACTGAGTATTAACTACGACCGTCCAAATAGTATTAATAATAAACACTATAAACACGATTAAATGATTTCCATATATAAAAAATTGTAATTTGGATGTGTAAACAGTTTGCATTATACATTAATTTTCAGTGAATGTTTATTTTTCATTGGTATACATTTATTGTTAAGCAATTGTGTTTATGTAGACACTCTAAACATTCCTAAATATTGTTTAAACATTACCAGACATGATTGTGAATGTCATCATTGTGTGTATATGACCACAATGATGATGAGCATCATCATCATTGTCATCACTATCACTTACTGTCAACACCATCACATCATAGCTGTGTTGGGCTTAGTGTCATCCTCTTCCACCATTGTTTACACTTGCTGCTGATGGTGCCCGCATGTGTGGGTGATGTGTGCTCTCTCTCTCTCTCGCTCTCTTTCTCTCTCTCTCTCTCTCTCTCTCTCTCTCTCTCTCTCTCTCTCTCTCTCTCTCTCTCTCTCTCTCTCTCTCTCTCTCTCTCTCTCTCTCTCTCTCTCTCTCTTGCTCGCTCTTTCTCTCTCCTGGAGGGTAAGGAAGGGGGTGTCAGCAGAGCCAGGGAGGATACGTGGACGCTGAGGGAGGAGGAGGAGGAGGACGCCTCAGGCACATAGCGGGACAATTGGTATGTGGGTCACCCAGCCAGCCACCTAGCCCAGCCACCTAGCCCAGCCACCTAGCCCACCTCCCTACCTCTCCTACCCCTTCCCCACCTCTCCTACCCCTTCCCCTCTTCCCCCAACACCTCCCCACTTACCTATCTACCAGTTTCACTTCGTCTCCGCTTTACCCACGTTTCTCTCCTTTATATCTAAACATTTTACCTGACTTATCTTGAAGTTAACCTTGCTACTTCCATCCCCTTCCTCTTAGTTCCGACCGCTCCCTTTCACACTCTACTCGCTTAGTTGTGCTTGCGGGGGTCGAGCTCTGGCTCTTTGGTCCCGCCTCTCAACTGTCAATCAGCTGGTGTACAGGTCCCTGAGCCTACTGGGCTCTATCATATCTACATTTGAAACTGTGTATGGAGTCAGCCTCCACCACATCACTTCCTAATGCATTCCATCTGTTAACTACTCTGACACTGAAAAAGTTCCTTCTAACGTCCCTGTGGCTCATGTGGGTACTCAGTTTCCTCCTGTGTCCCCTTGTCCGTGTACCACCAGTGTTAAACAGTTTATCTTTATCTACCTTGACCTGACAGGGGCCTGACAGCTGAGTGGACAACTCTCGGGATTTGAAGTCCTGAGGCTCCTGGTTCGATCCCCGGTATAGGCGGAAATAAATGGGTACAGTTTCTTTCACCCTGCTGCTCCTAGTTCGTTCCTAATTTGTTCACCTAGCGATATATAGGTACTTGGGAGTTAGACAGCTGCTACTGGCTGCTTCCTGGGGGTGTGTAACAAAAAGGAGGCCTGGTCGAGGACCGAACCGCGGGGACGCTAAGCCCCGAAATCCTCTCAGGATAACAATCATCTCAAGATAACCCTGTCAATGGTCTCAGTAGTACGGTTGGCTTCGTTCTCGACAAGTAATCGGGAATCCCGGGTTTGTATCCCGGCCAGAACAAATGGTTGTGCACGATTCATATTATCTATTGCCTCTGTTTACATAATAAATAGGCCCCCGGGAGTTAGTCAGCTGTTGTTGGGTTGCATCCTAGGGGGGGGGGGGGACCGGGACCTCGATATAAGCCAAAGGTATATATTCACAGGCTACCTGTCCCCGACAAATTCCATTGCGAACTCTGTCGTAATCATGTCCCTCTTAACTCTTCTGTCTTCCAGTGACGTGAGGTTTAATTCCAGTAGTCTTTCCTGTTAGCTCATACCTGTCAGCTCCGGGACTAGTCTGGTGACATACCTCCGAAATAGACATAGACTCGACGCCGTAGCCGTTTGTTGTTAAAGATTTAGCTATTCAGGATGGAGTGTCCATGTAGCACGGGCTATGGTGAGCCCGTAACGCCGTAGCCGCACGCCTTTCCACTCGGTAACTGTTAACCCAGACAGCCAGTCACTCCATTGTGGAATCCCAGTGAGCAAAGTGAATCAGAGAGAACTGTGACCTTATAGATGTGTTGTTGATACACTCACTCACTGTTGAGTCTTGGGAGACGGTGCAGTTATCACTGTCTTCCTCCTGACGCCTCATGACAATGGGCCACCACAGTATATATTTAGTGGGCCAGCCAGAGGCTTAGGGCCCGCGCAGGAATATCCCTGAAAAAAAAATCTAGTGTTCCAGTGTTCTGGAAGCATTTACAGTGTTCAGCGTATCTGAACGTAAATACTACCATTAATTATCTTTTAAGGGATAAAAATAGCATTTAGGGAAAGTAAATCATTTAACCCTTGATGATAACAGTGTAAATGACCAATTATTCATGTTTATACAAAATACAAATACAAAACGGAATGGTAAATGAGAAGTTTACATGGCAATGTAGTGTTGTAAATATGTAATTCTCCCCACAATAAAAATATCAAATTTACATTTACATGCTAATTTGTAGTCATAATTGGTCACCTAAGTAAAGAATTGAGTTGTTTTGACATTTTTTCTTGATAAAATGAGAGAGAGAGAGAGAGAGAGAGAGAGAGAGAGAGAGAGAGAGAGAGAGGGAGAGGGAGAGAGAGAGAGAGAGAGAGAGAGGGAGAGGGAGGGGGAGGGAGAGAGAGAGGGAGGGAGAGGGAGAGGGAGAGGGAGAGGGAGGGAGAGGGAGAGGGAGGGAGAGGGAGAGGGAGGGAGAGGGAGAGGGAGGGAGAGGGAGAGGGAGGGAGAGGGAGGGAGAGGGAGGGAGGGAGAGGGAGGGAGAGGGAGGGAGAGAGAGAGAGAGGGAGAGGGAGAGGGAGAGGGAGAGGGAGAGGGAGAGAGAGGGAGAGGGAGAGGGAGGGGGAGGGAGAGGGAGGGGGAGGGGGAGGGAGGGGGAGAGAGAGAGAGAGGGAGAGGGAGGGAGAGAGGGAGAGGGAGGGAGGGAGGGAGGGAGAGAGGGAGAGGGAGGGAGGGAGAGGGAGAGGGAGAGGGAGGGGGAGGGGGAGGGAGGGAGGGAGAGAGAGAGAGAGAGAGAGAGAGAGAGAGAGAGAGAGAGAGAGAGAGAGAGAGAGAGAGAGAGAGAGAGAGGAGCGTCGTACGACATGTGTACGCAAATGTACGATGCTAAATGCGAAGTGTTTACGGAAAGGACGGTGAAGAAGGGGGAGTAATGTATAGCCTATTTTGGTGAAGGACTGGGCAGGGTGGGGTGATAGTGGGAAGGGATGGGGGAGACACACAGAAATGTGGGGGGGGGGGGAAGGGGAGAGGTAGGGCTAGTGATGGGGAGGGAGGGAGGATAGGTGGGAGGGAGCGAAGGAGAGAGGGAGGGAGGCAGGGAAGACAAGATGGTTGCCTGCTGAGCCAAATTCCTGTATGTCTGGTCGACGGACCCAATAACCAGTCTTCATTCTCCTCGGGTAGACTTCTCCCTCCCTCCCTCCCTCTCTCCCTCCCTTCCTCTCTCCCTCCCTTCCTCTCTCCCTCCCTTCCTCTCTCCCTCCCTTCCTCTCTCCCTCCCTTCCATCCCTCCATCCCTCCATACCATCCCACCTAACCAACCCCTACCTCCATTCTTCCTCCTCCCAATACCGGCCCACAACCCGCCCAATCCCCCACCCATCTTCACTGCCCCACTCCCAGGCAGATGACCCTATACTACCGTCACCTCACTGGAATTTGGGACGAGACCCGACGGAAGCTGAGGATTTCCGAAGGTGTGCTGATTAATGATTACTATACACACCAGGTTCATACCTGGTTGATGGGGTTCTGGGAGTTCTTCTACTCCCCAAGCCCGGCCCGAGGCCAGACTTGACTTGTGAGAGTTTGGTCCACCAGGCTGTTGCTTGGAGCGGCCCGCATGCCCACATACCCACCACAGTCCGGTTGGTCCGGCACTCCTTGGAGGAATAAATCTAGTTTCCTCTTGAAAATGTCCACGGTTGTTCCGGCAATATTTCTTATGCTTGCTGGGAGGATGTTGAACAACCGCGGACCTCTGATGGTTATACAGTGTTCTCTGATTGTGCCCATGGCACCTCTGCTCTTCACTGGTTCTATTCTACATTTTCTTCCATATCGTTCACTCCAGTACGTTGTTATTTTACTGTGTAGATTTGGTACTTGGCCCTCCAGTATCTTCCATGTGTATATTATTTGATATCTCTCTCGTCTTCTTTCTAGTGAGTACATTTGGAGGGCTTTGAGACGATCCCAATAATTTAGGTGCTTTATCGCGTCTATGCGTTCCGTATATGTCCTCTGTATTCCCTCTATTTCAGTAATCTCTCCTGCTCTGAAGGGGGAAGTGAGTACTGAGCAGTACTCAGTACTGCTACTCAGTACACCAGGTGGAGACACGCGGTAATTAGTAAATGGAAGGAGGTAGTGAAATGAAAAGTAAGTAGTTAGTAAATGGAATGCTGTAGGATGTGATGTGGTGGAAGCTGACTCCATACATTGTTTGAAATGTAGATATGATGGAGCTCGAGAAGATCAGGAGTCTGGACACCAGGAGATTGATTGTTGAGAGGCGGGACCAAAGAGCCAAAGCTCAACCCCCGCACTTCATCTGGTTAACCATCAATTAACCACCCCATGGTTAAGTGATGGTTAAGTAACCACCCCATTCTAAGTGTAATGAATCTAGTCTAGTAACTGTAATCTAGTAGGCCTAGTAACTGAAGAGTTACTTGAGGCTTATGAAAGAAAATGTCTTCATTTATAATATGAAAATTAAGTCGGAAGCGCCAGTATTGACTTTATCAAACAGTTTGTTACCGCAGGATAAGGTAATTGCCAGCTTGACCGACACGGTAAGGAACCAGGAAGAACAAATCAAGGAACTAGAGAAAAAATGAGACATGATAACTGAAGGGAAATGAATTTGAAGAAATAATCAAGAGGAAAGATGTGGACAAGAATTAAGAGAAACATTACAGAGCAGCGAGTTAGGCAAGGAATTTATACAAGAAAACCCATGGCCAACTCAAGAGGAAGAAGCTACTAAAGACGTGGAACAAACAAATAAAGAGGAAAAGAAACAGGCAAGGAAGTATGATTGAGAGCCAGGAACAGAAGTGATAAGTCAGGATCAGACATCAGACAGGCGATTCGAAAAGGAGCGGGTTTTTAGCAGCAAATTAGGACTGAACATCGTAGATAAAAGTAAGTCTATAATAATTTTGGTTTGAAAAATGAGATACCATCTAGGGCGGACTGACAGGACCTCACAGACAGGAGGTGCTCCCGTCTGTGAGTGTATGTACGGGTATGAATGGCTAGGAACAGTGTGGTACACCGGGGGGGGGGATATACTGACGTTGGTGTGCCAGGCAGTGCCCTGAGACGGGCGTAGTGCCACTTGTAGTGTTGACGGACTGTGGTCACCGCCCATCCGTCAAGAAGACAGTTTAACACATACTGGCGTTCCGATACTGTCTCAGCCGGTCCCCCCTTTACACTCGACCCGTTCGTGCAGCTCGCCCTTAAGTGCCAGCTCACCCTTAAGTGCCTCCGTCCATATTATGATCTGAGAGATCCCTAACTAGATATTCATATCTATTTGGTCCAAGCAAATAATTGGCCAGGGTTTCCTTTGGAGTTGATGGCTCTGTCCACTTAGAAGTAAAAAGATACCTGGGAGTAATATATATATATATATTCGCCCCCTGTTGACATACTAGTAATTGCGTAACCTGGTTGTTAATCGATGGGCGGGTCGTGTTCCAGGGGAACTAGTGGGAAGGGGTGACCCAGGCAGGAGCTGAGGGATGGGAGAGCTCTCAGCCTGCTGACAGGAGTCAGGAGGCGTCTGCTCCTGTACACACCTGTGTAAAATATAAATAGGAAGAGCGTAGAGTTAACGTCATGGGCCAACTTCCAGGTAACTTGTTATTCTATAGAACATCTGAAGCTTTGGTAATTCTGATCTGTGAACTGGTCCACCTACCGGGGTTTAGAACCAGTTACTGGGCAGACCAGTCAACTGCTTCTCAAGAGACCAGACAAGACCAGACTGGTTAACCAGCTGGCCTCAGACCGGACCTGATCAACCAGTCTAGTTTGTAATCAGCAGATCTACTCGACGCTATCCCGTCTTAATCCTGGCACTCGGAACACCCACCTCCCACCTCCTCCCCCCCATCCCTCCCAACCCAACCCCCGTCCCACCCAATATGTAGGTCCCACCCACTCCCTACCTTCACCCACACACTCACCACCTCCCACACACACTCACCACCTCCCACACACACACTCACCACCTCCCACACACACACTCACCACCTCCCACACACACACTCACCACCTCCCCCCCCCCCACACACACACACTCACCACCTCCCCCACACCCACTCACCACCTCCCCCACACCCACTCACCACCTCCCACACACACACTCACCACCTCCCACACAACTACCTAACAGGAAGGAACCAGAGAGTTACGGTAAGGAGCCGGTCGGCCGAGCGGACAACACACTGGACTTGTGGTCCTGTGGTCTCGGGTTCGATCCCGGGCGCCGGTGAGAAACAATGGGCAGAGTTTCTTTCACCCTATGCCCCTGTTACCTAGCAGTAAAATAGGTACCTGGATGTTAGTCAGCTGTCACGGGCTGCTTCCTGGGGGCATGTCGAGGACCGGGCCGCGGGGACACTAAAGCCTCGAAATCATCTCAAGATAGCCTCAAGATAAGGGGTGAGAAGTCGGACTGGCGAACAGTAACGAGTGGAGTACCTCAAGGATCGGTGCTGGGACCAATTCTATTTCTAATATATGTTATCAATATGTTTACAGGAGTGAAGTCCTACATGTCGATAATCACTGATGATGCAAATTTCATGAGAAGAGTTGTGACAGATGAGGAGTGCATGATCCTCCAAGAGGACCTGATTAGGTTGCAGAGATGGTCAGAGAAATGGCTACTGGAGTTCAACACCAGCATATGTAAAGTTATGGAAATGGGACTAGGTGATAGGAGAACAAAGGGACAGTTCACAATGAAGGGGAACAGCCTACCTGTGACAACGCGTGAAAGAGACCTGGGGGTGGACGTAAAACCTAATCTATCTCCTGAGGCACATATAAATAGGATAACGACAGCAGCGTACTCTACACTGGCAAAAGTTAGAACATCATTCAGAAACCTAAGTAAGGAGGCATTTAGGGCGCTTTACACTGCCTACGTGAGGCCAGTCTTAGAGTATGCCGCGCCATCATGGAGCCCACATCTGAAGAAGTATATAAGGAAACTGGAAAAGGTTCAGAAGTTTGCAACGAGACTCGTTCCAGAGTTACGAGGGATGGGGTATGAGGAGCGCATGAAGGAACTGTGCCTTACGACACTAGAAAAAAGAAGAGGGGGGACATGATAGGAACGTATAAAATACTCAGAGGGATTGACAGAGTGGACATAGACGAAATGTTCACACGGAATAATAACAGAACGAGGGGACATGGGTGGAAGCTGGAAACTCAGATGAGTCACAGAGATGTTAGGAACTTTTCTTTTAGCGTGAGAGTAGTGGGAAAATGGAATGCACTTAAGGAGCAGGTTGTGGAAGCAAATACTATTCATAATTTTAAAATTGGGTATGATAGAGAAACAGGACAGGAGTCATTGCTGTAAACACCCGATGGCTCGAAAGGCGGGATCCAAGAGTCAATGCTCGATGCTGCAGACACAAATAGGTGAGTACACACTCACCACCTCCTACCCAAGCAGTCAAGCAGAGAGCCGTCATACAGTAGTATACCTGTAGGGCAGTATACCTGTAGGACAGTATACCTGTAGGCCAGTATACTTGTAGGGCAGTATACCTGTAGGCCAGTATACCTGTAGGGCAGTATACTTATACTCTTGTACTATAAAGTATACTCTAAACATACAGCGTTTTCCTAAGCAGCAGTAACGTACGCACCCAAGCAACCTACCTAACTTCTCGAGGCCAGTATTTAGCGGAAAACGCCAATTTTAAATGTGTGTTAATTTGTCCCAATACGTCGCATTCTTGACGGATCGGTCAATGTCCCAATACGTCGCATTCTTGACGGATCAGTCAATGTCCCAATACGTCGCATTCTTGACGGATCAGTCAATTTGTCCCAATACGGCGCATTGTTGACGGATCAGTCAGTTTCGTTCAGCAGAGATGGAATTTTGAGATGACTTTTCTTGTTTCTGAAACCGCAACGCTTTCTCTGTCTGCCTGCCTGCCTGCCTGCCTGTCTCTGTCTGTCTCTCTCTCTCCTGTCTCTCTCCTGTCTCTCGCTCTCTCTCCCTCCCTTTACCCGCTCATCCCCTTCTCCCCAACTTACCCCTACCTCACCCTACACGGAGGATGGTGGAGGGTGGTAGAGGTCGTCCACCGGTAACCAACCAACAATTACAACTCAATGAGGCAGCTTGTGCCCCCCCTCCCCCCCCCTGGTGGTGGTCGCTCCCAGTAACACTCAGACAAGGAAGTGTGTGACAGGAATAGTGGGTGGAGAGGAGCATAAGGGGCTAGAACAAGGACTGAGGGGACGAGGAAGCCGACGAATCACAGGAGCAAGGGGAGGAGGAGGACTAGGAGGCAAGAGGATATAATTAAGGAACTAATTATAGCAATTAAGGAAGAGTTGGTTTGATTATGACACAGTTGAAGTAGGAAGATGCGCCCCCCCCCCACCACTCCCTTCTCCCCCACCCCCTCCCACCTTCCCCCCTCTCACCTACCCCCCTTCTCACCATACCCCCCCCCCTCCCCCCCTCTCACCATACCCCCCCTCCCCCCCCTCTCACCATACCCCCCCTCCCCCCATCCCCCCCTCCCACCTTCCCTTTGATTAAATTTTAAATATTTCTCAGGAGGTTCCAATGGGGGTGTGTTAATCTATGATAAGATCGTAATAACTTGTGTGTTGGCCAAACAGGTAAACATCTTGACCAGAGGATAAAACAACACATATATGGTCTAAGAACAGGTCAAGTGTCCAATGTATTATTTGTTCACTTAGGTGATTTTAATCGTTCAACTGACTCGGCTAATTCATTCTAAGTTGTGGAGTGTAAAAGAATTACCGCAAGAGATATTATTGAAGCTTCATTTATAAAATGTAGTGATTTACATCATATTAATTTCAGTCCAAGATCATATAAATTAGATAATTTTATAATTGGTAAGATTTATCATAGGTATAAACTTATGTAAAATAATAAGTTAATATCCATTTAATACCCCCCATTTAAAATCCATTTAATACCGCCCCATTTAATATCCATTTATTCATCTCACCTTCATGTCACCTCCATTAATTGTTATTTCACCTTATGGGTTTTTGGTCAGTTGTAGTTGGGTACATATAATCCCAAACTCTTATGTCATCTCTCTCATTACGGGCTCACCATAGCCCGTGCTACATGGACACTTGGTTCTGAGTAGCTAAATCTGAAACAACAACATTATGTCATCTCTTTTACGGGTTATTCACGCCCATGCCATCTCTTGGGTGGGTTAATCTTCATCAATCATTATGTTATCTGTAGTTCCTTGATACTGTGATGAAACACGATAACGTTCTCAATTTTCGTTTATTCTAGTGGAGACTTGGGCATAATTACCGAATCACCTGTTTTTTTGTGACCGCCCACTGGATGGGTATGGGGTCCACTACCGCCCACTAGATGGGTATAGGGTCCACTACCACCCACTGGATGGGTATGGGGTCCACTACCGTCCACTGGATGGGTATGGGGTCCACTACCGCCCACTGGATGGGTATAGGGTCCACTACCGTCCACTGGATGGGTATGGGGTCCACTACCGCCCACTGGATGGGTATGGGGTCCACTACCGTCCACTAGATGGGTATAGGGTCCACTACCGCCCACTGGATGGGTATGGGGTCCACTACCGCCCACTAGATGGGTATAGGGTCCACTACCACCCACTGGATGGGTATGGGGTCCACTACCGCCCACTGGATGGGTATGGGGTCCACTACCGTCCACTGGATGGGTATGGGGTCCACTACCGCCCACTGGATGGGTATGGGGTCCACTACCGCCCACTGGATGGGTATGAGTACATAATAAACCAACAAAACAGAAAATCCATCTACCCGAATCTCCGCCGATTTCCTTCATCGGTTTCCTGGCTTAACCTTTGTGGTTCCGACGCAGGACACTATGGCCTCCGTCGCCCACAGCCAGGAGTGTGAGCCCTGCTGTAGGGCGTCTAGCTCCTGCCCGCGGCCGGCAACGCCTGCACAGGGAGCGTGCTGGCCTCCGGCAGTGACCACTGAGGGCGTCACCACACCGGTTGGTTCCGGCCGTCAGGATACTTAATTGTTTGTAACTACGTCGACAACAGGAAGAAAAACCGCAACTGTCGCCGTATTTGACACGCGGGATCAAAGCTCTTTACGGGTCTTTGAGGGTCCCTGAAGGTCCCTGGGGGGGTGTCCCTAAATATCTCTGAGGGTCCTTGAAAGCAGACACGTACGAACCCTTAGGGAACCCCGGTGAACAGAATAGGCGCTGGGGTTGCCAAGCAGAATAAGGAACCCCGGAATCATCCAGCACTATTGTGGAACATTTATGATCTCGGTTTCTTGACATTAGGTTAACTAGTCATGAGGATGAGTGTGAGGAGCACCTGGCACCTCACACTATAAGGATGAGTGTGAGGGGCACCTGGCACCTCACACTATAAGGACGAGTGTGAGGGGCACCTGGCACTTCACACTATAAGGATGAGTGTGAGGGACACCTCGCCTTACTGTCCTCTTAAAAATTTCAATTTCAAATGAAAATAATAATCTAAATTTTCTTTCTCGTCTTTAGGTTATTCTGAAGTTCTTATTTTAGATATTTTACTCAAATATAACAATCACGAGTTTTCAAATTCTGTTCACTTTTTGAACAATGTAATTTTTTTTCTATACTTTGTAGTTCTAATATATTTCTTTGAGTTAAGTGCCCGGTACATATTCGTTAATTGTAATTTTCATGACACTGAAATCGGCACTTTCTCCAATTAAGTCTTTATAATTATTATAATGTTTGTGTATGTTCAGGTCTAGGTTAGTCTAGGTGTTTTGTTCAATTGGTAAGTACATGTATGTGTTGTACGTGGATATGTGTTATACATGGGTATGCGCTTTACGTGGGTATGTGCTGAACATGGGTGAAGCACTTATAGAGCGGTACGGACGCCTCGATCACAGGAAGTGAGAGAAGCACTTCGAAAAATTCCACCCGTCATCATCAGTTGGGTCGTCTGCAGCCCCCCCCCCCCCCCCGTCATAAACAATGACCAAATGCACGTTAATGCGGCCGGCATACCCGCTGTTCATGGCTGATGAACACCACCGCACGCGGCGACACACAGCTCATGACGTTCGAACTTTTATCAAATGACGCTTTGCCCCCTCGTCCTTCTTCTCTTCTTGTAAGTTTCTTCTCTTAGTTGTAAGTTTTGCAGCTTCGTCTGCAATGTCATTTCCTATTATTCCCACATGACTTGGCACCCAGTTAATAAGTACCCGACGGCCTTGTCGTTTGAGTGTTTGCATTAATGATATGACATTTGTGATCAGATGTATGTTATCACATATGTGTTCTTGTTGCAAGGTTTCAATGGCGGTTCTCGAATCTGTATGTATGATAACATGTTGTCGGTGTTGAGCAAGAGCATGTTCCAAAGCCTTTTGAATGGCTAGCATCTCTGTTTGTAAAGTCGAACACCCATTTGAGAGCCTCCAACTATTTACAGAGTTTCCTGCTTTAACTGCAGCTCCGGTTTCTTGTCCCTGCTGGTCTACTGATCCATCTGTGAAGGAAGTGAAGCTGTCGGATGCCATGTTTGCTTCTATATGCATCTGTGCAATGTTACGTAGCAGATGAGGATTTGTCTGGTTCTTTTTTCCTTCAAGAACCAAAATCTTCAAGTCTGCTGGCGGAGATTCCCAAGGGGGTTGCATAACGAAGTCTCCATGTATTTCGTCGACACCCTTCTCAGTGACTGTGTTTGTTATATCGAATGTATTGATGGTGTTTATCGCACAATGGGTCCACTTGTTAATAGATAGGGTAAATAAAGACAGGCTATTTACCACAAGGGGGGCACGCACAAGGGGACACAGGTGGAAATTGAGTACCCAAATGACCCACATAGATATTAGAAAGAACTTTTTCAGTGTCAGAGTAGTTAGTAAATGGAATGCATTAGGCAGTGATGTGGTGGAGGCAGACTCCATACACAGTTTCAAATGTAGATATTGTAGAGCCTAGTAGGCTCAAGAATCTGTACATCAATTGATTGATAGTTGAGAGGCGGGACCAAAGAGCCAGAGCTCAACCCCCGCAAGCACAAACAGGTGAGTACAACTAGGTGAGTACACACTAGCACAGTTACGGTCCTGACACGATTATGGCTATTGAGACGTGACTCTAAATAAATGAGCTGTGCTTGTACTGATCCGCAGCCACGTGTATGGCTCTCTCTGTTTGGCTGACGGATACTTAAACCTTTGTTTTGATTGGCGGACGTGTACACTCACAATGGTTGGCGCCAATATGTGCTCTCTGCGCTCATTGGTCGACGTCCACTGTAAACTTGACGTTCATTGGCTGATCTTTGTCGCAACGCGAGAGAAAGGGCTGGCCAGGTACCCAAATTTATTTTAATTGGTCGGGTCACATTCAACGGAAGGGAAGGGAACTATGAGGAGAAAGCGCTAAGCCATTACGACTATTTAGCACTTGGAAGAGGGTCAGAATAAGGATTTGGGATGGGACGGGGGGGGGGGGAAGGAATGGTAACGAACCGAATCTAATTCAAAAAAATATTATATATAATTGTTTACGAGCAATTAGGGAGTAAATGTTGATAAGTTAATATCTAAATTTACGAATTATTTACAGCTGTTCAGGGTTATAATATAGTTAGGCTTTGTATGATACTTCTTATGATATTAGAATCTATAGGGAAAACGTTGCTGTGTCAATGATTTGATTGGTTGGATTCAGTCTGAGAAAAAAAAAGGCCGATATACAATATATTATTTGTAGAGTTGAGATGCGTCATTGTACGGGTTCGAACCCTACAGGTGAGTTCATCCCAGCGGGCACAGAGGCGCCTTGTGGTGTGTGAACAACCTGCCCGCCTACAAAAAACGTCGCTTTTCGCACGTATGCGTTACTGAAGGCAAAACATTGTCGTACTAGAAAATTTCGCGGCTCGCGAAAGTGATGTACTGTCCCGTTTTCTGTTTTGGGTCGTCTGGTAGGTTAGGGTAAAGGCACTTTAACGTGACCGTTTTCGTGACGTTGGGAAACCTTACGAGGACTGACTGGGTTTTCTCCTCCTCCTCCTGAAAGGATCGTACACACATTGACACATAGAAAGAGAATTTGATACTGTCCATTTTATAATCCAGAAAAAAATATAGCTAAAAACCAAACTTAGGTATTCCTAGGCCTAGTGTAGCGCGCGCGCGCACACACACACACACACACACACACACACACACACACACACACACACACACACACACAGTAAATTCAACCCGAGTAAATGCAAAGTAATGAAACTAGGCAGTGGAAACAGGAGGCCAGACACAGGATACAGAATAGGAGATAAAGTACTTAATGAAACAGAGAGAAAGATCTAGGAGTTGATATCACACAAAACCTGTCTCCTGAAGCCCACGTAAAGAGAATAACGTCAGCGGCATATGCGGGGCTGGCTAACATCAGAACAGCCTTCAGGAACCTGTGTAAGGAATCATTCAGAATCTTGTACACCACATATGTAAGACCAATCCTGGAGTATGCGGTCCCAGCATGGAACCCGTACCTTGTCAAGCACAAGACGAAGCTGGAAAAAGTCCAAAGGTATGCTACTAGACTAGTCCCAGAACTAAGAGGCATGAGTTATGAGGAAACGCTGCGGGAAATGCACCTTACGACACTGGAAGACAGAAGAGTAAGGGGGGGGGGACATGATCACAACCTACAAAATCCTCAGGGGAATCGACCGGGTAAACAAGGATGAACTATTCAACACTGGGGGGGACGCGAACAAGGGGACACAGGTGGAAGCTGAGTACCCAAATGAGCCACAGAGACATTAGAAAGAACTTTTTCAGTGTCAGAGTAGTTAGTAAATGGAATGCACTAGGAAGTGATGTGGTGGAGGCTGACTCCATACACAGTTTCAAGTGTAGATATGATAGAGCCCAGTAGGCTCAGGAATCTGTACATCAGTTGATTGACGATTGAGAGGCGGGACCAAAGAACCAGAGCTCAACCCCCGCAAACACAACTAGGTGAGTACACACACACACACACACACACACACACACACACACACACACACACACACACACACAGAATGCTGCCTAAGTCCTCTACATTATAACTTCTCATTCAACCATGACATAAAAACACTCTTTAGAAACCGCCAACTACAAATAATCATTTAAAAGCTACCATTTAGAAACCTCCAATAAGAAAAACTTACCTAGTAATTGCCCATCTTGAGGTTATCTTGAGATGATTTCGGGGCTTTTTTTAGTGTCCCCGCGGCCCGGTCCTCGACCAGGCCTCCACCCCCAGGAAGCAACCCGTGACAGCTGACTAACACCCAGGTACCTATTTACTGCTAGATAACAGGGGCATAGGGTGAAAGAAACTCTGCCCATTGTTTCTCGCCGGCCCCCTGGGATCGAAACCAGGACCGCAGGATCGCAAGTCCAGCGTGCTGTCCGCTCGGCCGACCGGACTTTAAATCAGAAACGCTCACCTATGAATCACCACCTCTTAGAAATCACAGACTAAAACCCCTGACATAGAAACCATATTTTGAACCCTTTAACTAGAAGCATTAACAAAATCCTCTAACTAGAAACCCACACATAGAAGCTGTTCTTTTAGAAACCTCAAACTAGAAACCCTCACCCAGAAATTGGGGGTCCAGGAGCTTAAGGGGATGAGAGGCAGTGTACCACCTATTTGTACTCACATATTTGTGTCTGCAGAATGGAGCATTGACTCTTGGATCCCGCCTTTCGAGCATCGGTTGTTTACAGAAATGACTCCGGTCCTATTTCCCTGGCATTCCTAGTTTTAAAATTATGAATAGTATTTGTTTCCACAACCTGTTCCTTAAGTGCATTTAATATTTCCACTACTCTCACGCTGAAAGAAAACTTCCTAAAATCCCTGTGACTCATTTGAATTTTTAAATATTGCCCCGAGGGGCGAGTTTATTGGGCAGCACCACTCATCCTGTGAGTGGACACACCGCCATAGCAGCATGTATAACACTCCCCAATAGGAAGAAAACCCGCTGGGTTGTTCATCCTGTCACTTGTACCCAGACACAGCTGGGACTTGTTTGAGGAGCTGTTCACAGACAGTTAAGCAAGGAGATTAACATCTATCAACCCTTAAAATCTTACGTTATCTTGCGGGTGCAAAACGAGGAAATCTTTTAAGAACAGTATCAATATTTGACAAATAGTGTTTTCCTAACTCAAACAATGTGGGGTTTATTATTCTACACGTACTTCTGATGTTTCTCGTGTGTTCACATTCACGTAGATAGTGGTCAAGGCGGTGTCCATCACTCTCACCACAGATTCTGCAACTTCGCTGATCAACTGTTGTTTCCATTCCATATCTCCAAGGATATTTGTATCCAAGACGGATTCTCGCTATTACTGATTCTCTCCCACGTCGTCCTCCTCTTCGGCCATAATGATTGGGATTGCCAGCTGCAACCATGTTGTACCATCGTACAGATTCACTGGTTTGTGCTTCTATCCTCCTTTCCTCAGTTACCTTGTCACGGTGATGTTGCCTGATAATACCTCTAATTTGTAGTAGTCTTGGGTATGAAGTACTCAATATGGTCTCCTTCAGCAGCCAGCATATCTGCTCGTTCATTCCCACATTTTCCAACATGGGAGGGGATCCACAGAAACTTGATGACTCTTCCCTGGTTGGTTAGTACAGCTCTGACTCATTTGAGTTTCAAGCTTCTACCCATGCCCCTCGTTCTGGTACTATTCCGTGTCAACATTTCATCTATGTCCACTCTGTTAATCCCCCCTGAGTATTTTATACGTTCCTATCATGTCTCCCCTCTCCCTTCTTCTTTCTAGTGTCGTAAGGCACAGTTCCTTCAGGCGCTCCTCATACCCCATCCCTCGTAGCTCTGGGACGAGTCTCGTTGCAAACCTCTGAACCTTTTCCAGTTTCATTATATGCTTCTTCAGATGTGGACTCCATGATGAGGTGGCATACTCTAAGACTGGCCTCACGTAGGCATTGTAAAGCGCCCTAAATGCCTCCTTACTTAGGTTTCTGAATGATGTTCTAACTTTTGCCAGTGTAGAGTACGCTGCTGACGTTATCCTACTTATATGTGCCTCAGGAGATAGATTAGGTGTTACGTCCACCCCCAGGTCTCTTTCACGCGTCGTCACAGGTAGGCTGTTCCCCTTCATTGTGTACTGTCCCTTTGGTCTCCTATCACCTAGTCCTATTTCCATAACTTTACATTTGCTCGTGTTGAACTCCAGTA
>NC_091218.1:28205568-28240568 GCF_040958095.1 Procambarus clarkii | reverse complement strand
ACACTGTAGCAACCCTCCAACACTGTAGCAACCCTCCAACACTGTAGCCAAACAAAACTGTTATTCCAAACGGAATGCAGAGTAACAGTCAAATAAGATAAAGTCAAAGTGCAGTGAGAGGCTCTGTACCCCAGAGCACAGTCCTTGCTCCACTGCTCTGTACCCCAGGGCACAGTCCCTGCTCCACTGCTCTGTACCCCAGGGCACAGTCCTTGCTCCACTGCTCTGTACCCCAGGGCACAGTCCCTGCTCCACTGCTCTGTACCCCAGGGCACAGTCCCTGCTCCACTGCTCTGTACCCCAGGGCACAGTCCCTGCTCCACTGCTCTGTACCCCAGGGCACAGTCCCTGCTCCACTGCTCTGTACCCCAGGGCACAGTCCCTGCTCCATTGCTCTGTACCCCAGGGCACAGTCCCTGCTCCACTGCTCTGTACCCCAGGGCACAGTCCCTGCTCCACTGCTCTGTACCCCAGGGCACAGTCCTTGCACCACTGCTCTGTACCCCAGGGTACAGTCCCTGCTCCACTGCTCTGTACCCCAGGGCACAGTCCCTGCTCCACTGCTCTGTACTCCAGGGCACAGTCCTTGCACCACTGCTCTGTACCCCAGGGCACAGTCCTTGCACCACTGCTCTGTACCCCAGGGCACAGTCCCTGCTCCACTGCTCTGTACCCCAGGCCACAGTCCTTGCACAACTGCTCTGTACCCCAGGGCACAGTCCTTACACCACTGCTTTGTACCCCAGGGCACAGTCCCTGCTCCACTGCTCTGTACCCCAGGCCACAGTCCTTGCACAACTGCTCTGTACCCCAGGGCACAGTCCTTACACCACTGCTTTGTACCCCAGGGCACAGTCCTTGCATAACTGCTGTTTCTCATTCTTATCTCAGATATAGACAAAAATACTAGTCACAGCTTCGTGTCATCCTTTGCAGATAATACAAAAATTAGCATGAAATTTTCCTCTGTAGAAGGCACTACGGGCTCACCATAGCCCGTGCTACTTGGAACTTTTTGTTCCGGGTAGCGAATCTTAAACAACAACAACAATATGAAGAAAGCACTGAAAAACTTAAGGCAGATATTATAAAGTTCTTCGATTGGGCAACTGAAAATAACATAATGTTTAACTGTGATAAGTTCCAGGTACTGAGGTAAGGTGGAAACGAGGAACTTAAACGAAACACAAGGTACAGGACACAGAGGTTTCTTCTATGAGTTTTCCTTCTGCACATTGAAGAAAAGCATCATGTAAATGATCTGGAAATTATGATGTCTGCCGACCTGGAATTTAGTGAGCATAACCGAGCAAGTATAGCGGCGGCCAAGAAAATGGTTCTCAAAATGGTCCAAGAACGTTCTTAAGTTGGACTTTGAGAACATTCAAATCCAGACACTCCACAGCAATGCTAATACTGTTAAAATCACTGATGCTGTCCCGTCATGAGTATTGCTCGGTACTCACTTTCCCTTTTCAGAGCAGGAGAGCTCTCTGAATCAAAGGGAATACAGAGAACATGTACGGCACGCACAGACACGATAAAACATCTAAATTATTGGGACCGTCTCAGAGCTCTCAAAATGTACTCTTTGGAAAGGAGACGAGAAAGGTATTAGATAATATATATGTGGAAGATACTGGAAGGCCAGGTCCCAAACCTGCACAGTAGAATCTTGAGGTTATCTTGAGATGAAATCGGGGCTTTAGTGTCTCCGCGGCCCGGTACTCGACCAGGCCTCCACCCCCAGGAAGCAGCCCGTGACAGCTGGCTAACACCTAGGTACCTATTTTACTGCTAGGTAACAGGGGCATAAGGTGAAAGAAACTCTGCCCATTGTTTCTCGCCGGCGCCTGGGATCGAACCCAGGACCACAGGATCACAAGTCCCGCGTGCTGTCCGCTCGGCCGACCGGCTCCGGCACTTGGGTCAGGTCCCAAACTTGCACACTAGAACAACAACGTACTGGAGCGAAAGATACGGAAGGAAATGCAGAATAGAATCAGTGAGGAGTAGAGGTGCCCCAGGCACAATCAGAGAACACTGAACATCAGAGGTCCACAGCTGTTCAACACCCTCCCAGCAACCATTAGAAATATTGCTGGAACGAAGATGGATGTCTTCAAGAGACACTTGGACAGGTTCTTGCAAGAAGTGCCAGACCAACCGGTTCCCATTTACGAACAGTCCCCATTTACGAACCGTCGCCGTTTACGAACAGTCGCCATTTACGAACAGTCCCCATTTACGAACCGTCGCCGTTTACGAACAGTCCTCATTTACGAACAGTCCCCATTTACGAACAGTCCCCATTTACGAACAGTCCCCATTTACGAACCGTCGCCGTTTACGAACAGTCCCCATTTACGAACAGTCCCCATTTACGAACCGTCGCCGTTTACGAACAGTCCCCGTTTACGAACAGTCCCCATTTACGAACAGTCCCCATTTACGAACAGTCCCCATTTACGAACCGTCGCCGTTCACAAGCCGTCGACCACCCCCCCCCCCCTCACCCCTCGTTCATTTACGAACCGTCGCTATTAAGGAACCGTCGTAGTTACAAATCCTCACAGTGTATCTTGTAATCAATCATCGTCCAACTTCGCTGACATCGGATAATAACCAACTCGTTAATTATTGTGGTAGACTAACTGCTATTGACCGCTAACGACCGTCTAACTGGCCCCATCCAATCAGCAACTAACCCAGATCACCTAGTACTGTAAAAATATACCCCAATAATAGACACAGAACGACTTAATTTTCTGTATTTAGTATGATCAATCAGGTGTATACGACGATTAATAGTTTATCATGATCGGCTAATTATCCTGTTCTTGCAGGTGATTTTGCCCTCCTCCAATGGGGAGGGAGGGAGAGAAAGAGAGAGAGAGAGAGAGAGAGATTGAGAGAGAGAGAGATTGAGAGAGAGAGAGATTGAGAGAGAGAGAGATTGAGAGAGAGAGAGATTGAGAGAGAGAGAGATTGAGAGAGAGAGAGATTGAGAGATTGAGAGAGAGAGAGAGAATTATTATTTTGATACGAAAATCATTCGGAGTCGTTAGGATTCGAGCCTCTGCTTTGAATACTCTTCCAAGCAAGAATTTTGTCATTGATATATTATCACGTATAATGTGATTTCTTTATTCAATATTTTTGTTTAGAATTATATGTATTAATATTGCTGATTGTATGATCCTAATAAAATATATATTGTCACTATATTGCATAATTATTTGTTTATAGTTGAGAGTATATTTTTATCGTTTCAGGTTTGTTGCGTCTTGGTCACTGACTTTGTCGTGGAGGGACTATGCTGGCAGCACCAGTCGTTACGGAACACTTGGGCACTGGCAGCATCATGGAACACGTAACATCAAGGAACAGTAAACGAAAATTGGGTAACATCAAGGAACAGGAAACGTCTCAAGACTTAGGTAACATCACGAAGGGAACATGAAGGAGACGAGGGAGGGTGGAGGGAAGGGAACTATCAGGAGAAAGCGCCAAGCCATTACCACTATATAGCACTGGGAAGGTGTCAGGATAAGGATTTGGGGATGGGACGGGAGGAAGGAATGGTGCCCAACCACTTGAGGACGGTCGGGGATTGAACGCCGACCAGTATGAAGCAAGAACGTCGCTCTACCGTCTACGCCAAGTGATTGGATACTGAGGGGGGGTAACGTATCTTATCTTGAGATGATTTCGGGGTTTAGCGTCCCCGCGGCCCGGTCCTCGACCAGGCCTCCTTTTTGTTACACACCCCCAGGATGTGTAACAAAATTCCCATTCCACAGCCAATCAGGGCTCTTCAGAGCCATCCATCCAGTGACTGTACTCAACCTGACTGAGTGACGCTCAGAGATACAGTCTGATTTCCCATCTCCCCTCCCCTCCAATCCACCCCCCCTAGGCCTACAAACAAGGTGTCCCAGTACGCAACCCACAACAGCCGCCTATCTCCCGGGAGCAGATTTATTCTGTGTGGTGAACAGAGGCATGAGGTGTTAGGCAAATATGCCTTAAGCGCCTCGGCCTGCTCAGGGATCGAACTCGCGGGTGTGTGTAGTTCCGAGACAGGTGTTTGTTCGTTTTTCACATGTTCAAACATCTGTGTTCGAACATGTGAACTGATTTCTGACGGGAACTTGTAGCTGGTGATCGTAAACACAGGTCACCATACTACAGTGAACGTGTACTTCAGGTCACCATACTACAGTGAACGTGTACTTCAGGTCACCATACTACAGTGAACGTGTACTTCAGGTCACCATACTACAGTGAACGTGTACTTCAGGTCACCATACTACAGTGAACGTGTACTTCAGGTCACCATACTGCAGTGAACGTACACTTCAGGTCACCATACTGCAGTGAACGTGTACTTCAGGTCACCATACTACAGTGAACGTGTACTTCAGGTCACCATACTGCAGTGAACGTACACTTAAGGTCACCATACTACAGTGAACGTACACTTTAGGTCACCATACTGCAGTGAACGTACACTTTAGGTCACCATACTGCAGTGAACGTACACTTAAGGTCACCATACTACAGTGAACGTACACTTCAGGTCACCATACTGCAGTGAACGTGTACTTCAGGTCACCATACTACAGTGAACGTGTACTTCAGGTCACCATACTACAGTGAACGTACACTTCAGGTCACCATACTGCAGTGAACGTACACTTAAGGTCACCATACTGCAGTGAACGTACACTTAAGGTCACCATACTACAGTGAACGTACACTTCAGGTCACCATACTGCAGTGAACGTGTACTTCAGGTCACCATACTGCAGTGAACGTGTACTTCAGGTCACCATACTACAGTGAACGTGTACTTCAGGTCACCATACTGCAGTGAACATGTACTTCAGGTCACCATACTACAGTGAACGTGTACTTCAGGTCACCATACTACAGTGAACGTATACTTCAGGTCACCATACTACAGTGAACGTGTACTTCAGGTCACCATACTACAGTGAACGTACACTTCAGGTCACCATACTGCAGTGAACGTGTACTTCAGGTCACCATACTGCAGTGAACGTGTACTTCAGGTCACCATACTTCAGTGAACGTGTACTTCAGGTCACCATACTGCAGTGAACGTACACTTCAGGTCACCATACTGCAGTGAACGTGTACTTCAGGTCACCATACTACAGTGAACGTACACTTAAGGTCACCATACTACAGTGAACGTACACTTAAGGTCACCACAATACAGTGAACGTACACTTAAGGTCACCATTCTATAGTGAACGTAAACTTCTGTTTTAACATACAAATGATAACGATAGCGGCGGCCGATTTTATCTGCGATCTCACGATTCTTACTGAGAAAAGAATGGGAAGAAGATAGGCCACTGAGGATGAGAACTGTGTCTACCATGTCTACCTCATGCAGCTTCCGGGGATCAGCGCCGCAGTGGCTCGGTCTCCGACCAGGCCCATTAGGCCCCACTGACCTCAGGGAACAAATGTGTGACATATATCACTAGTATATTATAAGGGAATACCACATTAATTCGATTATGTAACAGTGAATTCACACAATAATAATAATAATAATGTTATTGACAAGAAGGTACAATGGGTTGAAGAGATAACATAAGACTGGTATTTGTACATTCTTGTAAAGCCATTAACACGCATAGCGTTCCGGACAGAAACTTAACAACTTAACAATTTTAGTTCTAAGACTCATTGGTGCTGGCTATAAAGTTGTTAATAGATGTCATTGATGAAGATTAAGCCAGCCAAGAGGTGGCACGGGCATGAATAACCCGTAAGACGTACGTAGTATCGCCCGGGCTAATGTTTGGTGAGGTTTTTAATGAGAGGTTAGGAGTGTGTCTCACATATGTTCCTGTTTTCAGACGGAGAATCAAACCCACAGACCAACGGGAGTTGACGCAGGTGCGTAATAAATATGGGGTTTTTGGGCCCAGCAGGGGGTTGGGGGGGGGGGGGGAGGAGAGCTGCTTGGCCGCATGGTGTTGCTCATTTATTTGTGGCGCCGGTGACGTCACTGTGGCCCGCGCACTACTTCGCTGCGCGCGCAGGTGTCATGGCGGTGAGGCGGCCTCTTCCCGCTCGAGGGGGGACTCTGTTAACTTTAATTATTATCTTTTTTCCTTATCTTACGTGTTTTGTTGAAGATTTCATTGATGTTATTTATTACAATCTCGGAGAGTTATTTAGGGATAATCTTTTTAAGGAAATATATATTTATCTTATTCAGTTTGAAAGTTATATTAATAACAATTTAAATAACCAACACGTGGATAATTGTAATAATAATAATAATTTATATAAAATTTAGGACAATATTTTAACGCGGATATTAACGATGGTTCCCTCCAACTCACCGTTGCCTGAGCAACCGTTACTACCTCATTAAAACCGCAGTTTCCCGCCCAAACTACCATTAACGTTAAATTTATCATTTCCAACTCAAACATTTATTCTTCATTCCATTTACCCCGCTAAACCGGTCTTTTCACGTCGGGAACTGTCTGTTTACCGCTAAACCGAATCTGTTAAAACGGTCTTTTGTCTATAAAAACAGGATCTGTTGAAATGTTTTTTCTCTCGATTATATATATGATAGCTACAGCTAAAATAGTGCTTTCCTCCCAAAGTGGTTGCTTCCTCCCAAAGCGGCAGTTTCCGTCCAAAGTGGTAGTTTCCGTCCAAAGCGGCAGTTTCCGTCCAAAACGGTAGTTTACGCAAACAGTAATTTCTACTTAAACAGAAGGTGGAAACGGTAGGTCAGGCGGCCCCCTTCATTCAGATGTTCAGATCTCTGGCTTCACTGGCTGTGTACGTGGGTTGGTGCTTCTGGCTCCCATGGATTGTACTCACCCGGGTGTACTCACCCGGGTGTACTCACCCGGGTGTACTCACCCGGGTGTACTCGCCTGGGTGTACTCGCCTGGGTGGACTCACCTGGGTGTACTCGCCTGGGTGGACTCACCTGGGTGGACTCGCCTGGGTGGACTCACCTGGGTGTACTCGCCTGGGTGGACTCACCTGGGTGGACTCACCTGGGTGGACTCGCCTGGGTGTACTCGCCTAGATGTACTCGCCTAGATGAACTCACCTAGATGTCCTCATCTAGAGGCACTCATCTAGAGGCACTCACCTAGAAGCACTCACCTAGAAACACCCACCTAGATGTCCTCACCCAGATGCACTCACCTAGGTACACCCACCCAGAGTACGATTTTTTTCAACCCAGCGCCCTACTATGCCGGATATCACTCCAAGGTCACACCTATCAGATGCCATTCTGAAGCCAAAGTATACAACATCAGCATTTTGTTTCTTTAAATGCTTCCGTGATTGTGTTATAATGATTGAGTAATTGTGAAAGACAAGATACAGACGATGAGTTACAATAACGGGGTTGAAGATATGATGACCGAGTCACACGTCAGAAGATGGAGACGACGACGTTTCGGTCCATCCTGGACCACAGTCGACTTGCTAGTGGCCCGGGACGGACCGAAACGTCGTCTTCTGATGTGTGAGGTTTGGTCATGAAGGACTGAATCTTATTGCTCTACAGTAAACCCATTGTTGACCTGGAAACTCTTGAAACAAGTGATTTCATTCCTAATCTTCATGAAACAAGTGATTTCATTCTTGGCACGTTTCTTCTCACCTGATACCTCTGTTCACCTACCAGTAAATGTGTACCCAGGAGCTATGCAACTACTGTGGGTTGCATCGTAGCGGTCATCAGTAGTTGGTCTTAGTGGTACCCGGATAAGCCTCACATATGCTTCCTAGTGAAGTATATTTAGACATATGTCACCGAACAAATATACCTCCGCCAGAAGGTATACCACATCCAGTATATACTCATCCGAGGGGAGTTGTAAACGAATTTAACACTGCCTGATGAAGCCGGCTAAGCAAAAACAGGAATCCGGTTAAGTATTGGTCTGGGTAAACCCAGCCGACGGGAGATAGGCAGCTTCAACAAGCTTTCCCCGCCAACGGTGTTGCACGCCCTCTTCAGTTTCCCGCCAACGGTGTTGCGCGCCCTCTTCAGTTTCCCGCCCTCTTCAGTTTCCCGCCAAAACCAGAGTGCACGACCAGCAACAATTCCTTGTGAAGGCGGCGGGAGAGACGGATACACGCAACGTCTTTATATTTTTTACTATTTTTACGTTGTTAAAACGTAAAAATAGCGTTAAAAGTGATGTGGTTACGATGTGCGTTGCTGGGAGAGGAGACCATGACGGTCAGTGGCACTCGCGTCCCAGTGGACAAAGTATCCTAGAGTTGTGCTATTTCCACGTTGGAGGAGTATTTGACTCGTCGTCCTTACTCCTGGATATTGTGCCCAGTAGAATCTTTATAAATCACTTCCGGTAGTGGTCATTGGATCACTACGTTACTGCTGAACGCTTATTAGACTGACCACCTCTGTGACCCCGGCAGGAGCCCCAGTTTGGTCCCGTCATAGACGACCTTGTTCTCGCTGACTGCTCCTTGTATCTACCAGAAAACCGTACATACGAAGACCGGTCGGTCACCTTAATGTTTCGCTCACCAGCGACTATTCGTATGTAAGTCATAAAAGACACGAAGCAGTTACGCAAGCACTTACGAACCTGAACATCTTTTTTCAGTCTTTGGCGGCTTTGTTTACAATTACTAAACAGTTAATGAGCTCCGAAGCACCAGGAGGTTGTTTCCTAATAACAACAGTTGATTGGGAAGTTTTCATGCTTGTAAAACTTTATTAAGTGTAAACAAAGGCGTCAAAATTTTGTTGAAAGGTGTACATGTTCGTAAGTACTTGCGTAACTGCTTCGTGAATCTGGCCCCTGGACAGTTTAAGGAAGGTTTCATCAAATCAAGTTCGGTTTCGTTACATTAATTAGTTTGTAATGTAAGGATTAACGAGGCCTTGGCAGCGAGCGTTTTCTTTTAATTAACGATATAAATCATGAATTGTCCGTATGTAATTAGCGCTCCGGTTAATGAGGCGTTTGGTGTTGGGACGGTGGGGCGGGTAGAGTAGAGTAAGGCATAAGACAACTGGCAGTGTTGGGATGGTGACCTCTGGAGGTCGTGGTGGACCTCTGGAGGTCGTGGTGGACCCCTGGAGGTCGTGGTGGACCCCTGGAGGTCGTGGTGGACCTCTGGAGGTCGTGGTGGACCCCTGGAGGTCGTGGTGGACCCCTGGAGGTCGTGGTGGACCCCTGGAGGTCGTGGTGGACCCCTGGAGGTCGTGGTGGACCCCTGGAGGTCGTGGTGGACCTCTGGAGGTCGTGGTGGACCCCTGGAGGTCGTGGTGGACCCCTGGAGGTCGTGGTGGACCCCTGGAGGTCGTGGTGGACCCCTGGAGGTCGTGGTGGACCCCTGGAGGTCGTGGTGGACCCCTGGAGGTCGTGGTGGACCCCTGGAGGTCGTGGTGGACCCCTGGAGGTCGTGGGGGACCCCTGTAGGTCGCGGGGGACCCCTGGAGGTCGTGGTGGACCCCTGGAGGTCGTGGTGGACCCCTGGAGGTCATGGTGGACCCCTGGAGGTCGTGGGGGACCCCTGGAGGTCGTGGGGGACCCCTGGAGGTCGTGGGGGACCCCTGGAGGTCGTGGTGGACCCCTGGAGGTCGTGGTGGACCCCTGGAGGTCGTGGGGGGACCCCTGGAGGTCGTGGTGGACCCCTGGAGGTCGTGGTGGACCCCTGGAGGTCGTGGGGGATCCCTGGAGGTCGTGGGGGACCCCTGGAGGTCGTGGGGGGACCCCTGGAGGTCGTGGTGGACCCCTGGAGGTCGTGGTGGACCCCTGGAGGTCGTGGGGGATCTCTGGAGGTCGTGGGGGACCCCTGGAGGTCGTGGGGGACCCCTGGAGGTCGTGGGGACCCCCTGGAGGTCGCGGGGGACCTCTGGAGGTCGTGGGGACCCCCTGGAGGTCGTGGTGACCCCTGGAGGTCGTGGGGACGCTCTCAGGGTGATGACACTGTATAACCTGTGATCATTACCTACAAAATTCTCAAAGGAATTGATAGGGTAGATAAGGGTAAACTTTTTAACAGGGGGGGGGGGTGGTACGTGAACAAGGGGACACAGGTGGAGACTGAGTACCCAAATGAGCCACAGGGACGTCAGAAAGAACTTTTTCAGAGTAGTTAACAGGTGGAATGCATTAGGCAGTGATGTGGTGGAGGCTGACTCCATACACAGTTTCAATTATAGATATGATAGAGCCCAGTAGGCTTAAGAATCTGTACACCAGTTGATTGACGGTTGAGAGGCGGGACCAAAGTGCCAAAGCTCAACCCCCGCAAGCATAACTAGGTGAGTACACAAACGCGCGCGCGCGCACACACACACACACACACACACACACACACACACACACACACACACACACACACACACACACACACACACACACACACACACACACACACAGCGAGGACCAAGAGTAGTAGCAGCAGTGATATATAACCCTCCACCAAACGACAGAAGACCAAGGCAAGAGTATGACAACAACAACACAGCAGTTAACACTGTAGTTGAGAGGACAGCCTCTGCTGCCTGTAGAAATAGATCCCACCTGCTCATCGTGGGAGACTTCAATCACGGAAGGATAGACTGAGATAACAATGAACCGCACTGAGGTGAGGAAACATTGAGAACTAAACTATTGGAGGTGTCGACAAGAAACATTTTAAGCCAGCATGTCAGGGGACCCACAAGGATGAGAGGAAACGATGAACCAGCGAGACTCGACCTAGCCTTCGCTCTGAACGACTCAGACATAAGGGAAATCGGTTTCGAGGCCCCAGTAGAAATAAGCGATCACTGTGTACTGATGTTTGAGTATCTTGTCGAAGAAGGGCTAATGTACTCAAGGAAGGGGACCAGAAAACAAAAGGCCGGCATTCCGTAGGGGAAAATTATGAAATGAGATGAGAAAATTCCTCACAGATATTACATGGGAAAACAACTCAGGGGAATGACGGCCCAGGATATGATGGACTACATCACAAAGAAGTGTAAGGAGGCAGCAGACAACTTAGTCCAGGTCCAAAGGGGAAAAAAACGAAATGCAGATGAGGAGCTCCATGAGGAGCTCCCTGGCTAGTGTTCCATGCTGCGTCCTGTGCTGCTGCTGCTCGTACTGTCACTTCCTGCAACTCATCTTTTATATTCTAGTCACTGTGAGGCTGTTTGTGAACACAATACATCTTACCCGTCGTCCCTCCTCTGGTCCACTCGCTTCTAAATGGTTCTCTGTTTACCCTAGATGAATTGAACCAAGTAGAACCAATCTGGTTCTCGTGTGTTTTCAACTGAGGCTGTTCATTGTATCTTCCACTCATCGTAGCCCAGTTCCTGAGCTCGTTAATGGTTCACACACATCCTACATATTCCGGTTCCCGCCTCACTCTCCGCTTCCAGCTCTCATCTCTTCCCCCTGAGAGACCTGCTCTTACGTGTGGTGGAGGTCGTCGTCTTGCCTTGTTTTCCAGGCTCTCTCAGGTGCTGGAGACTGCCGCCTTGCTGACACGGTCTCTGGACCTGAGAC
This sequence comes from Procambarus clarkii, assembly GCF_040958095.1. Lineage (NCBI taxonomy): Eukaryota > Metazoa > Arthropoda > Malacostraca > Decapoda > Cambaridae > Procambarus > Procambarus clarkii. The sequence goes on along the minus strand of NC_091218.1, from coordinate 28,228,995 downwards.
GGAGAGATGTGGAGACAGACAGATAGACAGTTAGTGTGTATGTGTGTGTGTGCGCGTGCGCGCGCGCTCACCTATACTCACCTGTGTGTAAGTGTGTGTGTGTGTGTTCACCTATACTCACCTGTGTGTAAGTGTGTGTGTGTGCTCACCTATACTCACCTGTGTGTATGTGTGTGTGTATGCTCACCTATACTCACCTGTGTGTATGTGTGTGTGTGTGCTCACCTATACTCACCTGTGTGTATGTGTGTGTGTGTGCTCACCTATACTCACCTGTGTGTATGTGTGTGTGTGTGCTCACCTATACTCACCTGTGTGTATGTGTGTGTGTGTGCTCACCTATACTCACCTGTGTGTATGTGTGTGTGTGTGCTCACCTATACTCACCTGTGTGTATGTGTGTGTGTGTGCTCACCTATACTCACCTATGTGTATGTGTGTGTGTGTGCTCACCTATACTCACCTGTGTGTGTGTGTGTTTACAGTCCGGTTCGTTTTCTACTCATAATCGAGAGTTCCGGGTTCAAATCCCGGGCGGGACAGAAATGGTTGAGCGCATTTATCACCTAATGCACCTGTTCACCTAGCAATAGGTAGTTACCCAGGAGTTATAGTCAGCTTGTTGTGGGTTTGCATCCTGGTGGAGGGGGGGTGGGAAGGGGGGAGGACCTCGATATAAGCCTAACAGGAATATATATACACAGCCTACCTGTACCCGCGTCACAATGAATTATTTTTTATATTTACTATTTGTGCCTGCAGGATCGAGCTCTTAGCTCTTGGACCCCGCCCTTCTAACCGTCAATTGTCTTATGTACTGACTCCCGATCGATTTTTCCTGTATCACATATTTCTTCATATATTTCTACATATTTTTCTACATATTTTTCTACATATTTTTCTACATATTTTTCTACATATTTTTCTACATATTTTTCTACATATATATTTCTAACACACGCATAACACTGAAACACGCTTCTACCAGAAATATTGAAGACAGAACTTTTTTAGTGTCAGAGTGGTTGACAAATGGAATGCATTAGGAAGTGATGTGGTGGAGGCTGACTCCATATACAGTTTCAAGTGTAGATATGATAGAGCCCAATAGGCTTAGGAACCTGTACACCTGTTGATTGACAGTTGAGAGGCGGGACCAAAGAGACAAAGCTCAACCCCCTCAAGCACAATTAGGCGAGTACAATTAGGTGAGTACACACTTAGAGAGCACTAGGTTACACACCTGGCGAACATTAGATATGTAAACAAACACTAACATGGGTTTGGGGAAGGGAAATCATGTGTAACAAACCTGGAATTCTATGATCAAGCAACAAGAATAAGGCAGGGCAGGGAAGGATGGACAGACTGCATATTTCCGGACTGTCAGAGAGCCTTTGATACAGTACCACACATGAGACTGCTATTCAAACTTGAGAGGCAGGCAGGAGTAAGCGGAAAAGCCCTAGCATGGGTAAGAGACTTAAAAGGTTAACAGGAAGGAGCCAGAGAGTAACAGTCAGGGACGAGAAGTCGGACTGGTGAACAGTAACGAGTGGAGTTCCTCAAGGATCGGTGCTGGGAACAGTTCTATTTCTAATATACGTGAACGACGTATATTAGACTCGACTAAAGGAGTCGAGTCCTATATGTCTATGTTCGCGGGTGACTCGAAATTAATGAGACGAGTTGTGACAGATGAGGATCGTGGGATCCTCCACGAGGACTTGAACAAGTTGCAGAGATGGTCAGAAAAATGGTTACTAGAGTTCAACATAAGCAAGTGTAAAGTTATGGTAATGGAACTAGATGACAGGAGACCAAAGGGTCAGTACACAATGAAGGGAAACTACCTTCCTGTGTCGATTCGAGAACGAGACCTGGGCGAGGACGTCACACCTAATCTAACTCCTGAGGCACATATAAATAGGATAACGACAACAGCGTACTCTACACTGGCAAAAGTTAGAACGTCATTCGAAAACCTAAAGAGGTATTCAGAGCGCTTTACACTGCCTACGTGAGACCAGTCTTAAGAGTATGCAGCCTCATCATGGAGTCCCACCTAAAGAAACACATAAGGAAACTGTAAAAGGTTAAACAATTTACGACGAGACTAGTCCCGGAGTTGTATGGAATGGAATATGAAGAGCAACCGAAAGAACTGAACCTGACGACGTTAGAAAGGAGGAGGGAGATATGATAGCAGCATACAAAATACTTAGGGTGATTGACAGAGTGGAAATAGACGAAATATTAACATGGAATACCCGCAGAACAAGGGGGACATGGGTGGAAGTTGGAACCTCGGAGAGTCACAGAGACGTTAGAAAGTTTTCTTTTAGCGTGAGAGTAATGGGGAAATGGAATGCACTTAAGGAGCAGGTTGTGGAAGCAAACACTATTCATAGCTTTAAAACTAGGTATGATGGAGAAGAAGGAATGGAGTCAGTGCCTTATACAATCGGCAGCGAGATCCAAGAGCCAACGCTCGATCCTGCAGGTACAAATATACGAGTACAACTAGGTGAGTACACACACACACACACACACACACACACACACACACACACACACACACACACACACACACACACACACACACACACACACACACACACTACCTCCCCCCCCCCCCCCAGCACCATAAGTAAACACAACACCAACAAGTGACCAGGATAAACACTGACAAAACAATTTCACAATTTCACTTAGAAAGTAAAGCTGCTTGGAGTAGCAGTGTCTACACGCCGCCGCCGAGGCTCTGGTCCAGGTATTACTGGGCATGTAACACAGGTGTGATAATGATCAGGAAAATAGGTGTAAATTGTGGTATGTTAAGGTCTCCCAGTCCCACCCATTACGGTCTTGAGTGGCCGGTGATGGAGGTGTATAGGAATAATGAGATAAAGAACTTGTCCTGAACAAAATAGTCCTGTATGTGTCACAACGGAAAGATGGATAAGAAACACAAGTATTTAGCACCAGTATTGTGTACTTAATTTGTCTGTCTATGGCCTGTGTATTATTATATATGCGTTTGTACTTAAAGTATTTTTATGTATTTGTGTGTACAGTATAATACTGCTTGTGTGTACAGGAAGCCATGTTAGTCACCCAGAATGGTATATAAGTGCCTTAATAACCGGAGGTCATTAGAACAGTGTGTCTTAATAACGGGGGTTATTAAAGCAGACTGGTTTAATTGCCGGTAATTAACATACAGACAAACATTAATCTGCTGCCTTGATGCGCCCGCCAGACTGTTATTGGTACAGTTGTTGTTGTTTGAGATTCAGCTACTCTGAACAAAAGTTCCAAGTAGTTTGACTTCGTTTATATATAAATGTGCTCTCTCTCTCTCTCTCTCTCTCTCTCTCTCTCTCTCTCTCTCTCTCTCTCTCTGAAAAGATGTCCTCGAACTATTGCCTATCTATGCAGCTCGGAGGGCAACTATCGAGCCCTCAGAGCACAGTAACATTACCAAATGTTGAAATATAATTTTTAGTAAGAGAGAGATGGAGTTGTCTCATTTTAATGTGGAGACGGCAGTTCATCTCTACTTTTGAAGTTGAGTCTAAGTACATCAGTACTTAATAACTCGATAGATGGCCCAGTCGATAGAACTTCGGCCTCACAAGCGTGGAGTCCACGGTTCGAGTCACCTACAGCCCAGGTGAATTGGACATCAGTACTTTCTTTCCCTTTCAAAGCAGGAGACATTTTTGAAATAGAAGGAATTCAAAGTGCATGAACGTTCTCTAAATTAAGACAAAGTAAAAAACCAAAATTACAGGGACCATCTGTAAGCGCTCAGAAGATTCTCTTTGGCATTGAATATTCTCTTGCGAGCCGCTCCAAGCAACAGCCTGGTGGACCAAACTCTCACAAGTCAAACCTGGTCTCGGGCCGGACTTGGGGAGTAGAAGAACTCCCAGAACCCCATCAGGCAGATATCAGCAGGTGTAGATACGAGAAAGAGAGATCACACGTTATCTATGATAAAATACCTTTCTGGAGCGACAGATATGGTTCTTAACACAGCATAGACCCAGTGAACACTGTATAAACATCAGAGAACACTGTATGAACATCACTGAACAGGCTAGTCAGCCTGACCTTAATGCTCCTGAAGGTGGCTGCAAGCAACAACCGCGCAGATCAAGTAATCACAAGACATGCCGGGTCTGGGGAATAATCAGACCCTCGAAACCCACTACAGGTAAACCAATCCTTTGGAGAAAGCCTCACCTGACCAAGGTTTGGAAATGAAAGAGAGAAGAGAAAATGAGGTGTAAGTGTTAACACCAGCAGCACCTCGAACAACGACTTGGTCAACACACACACACACACACACACACACACACACACACACACACACACAGAAAATTCCAGAGGTAAGTGAGGGAATAGCTAACCAGGAACCACTGGAAGAGTTTGAGATTACCAGTGGGGAAGTAAGGAAGTGTTTACTAGAGTTGGACGTGACGAAGGCTATAGGCCCAGATGGAATCTCCCCTTGGGTTCTAAAGGAAGGAGCAAGAGAACTGAGCCTACCACTCTCCATAGTGTATAACAAATCACTGGCAACAGGGGAACTGCCAGATACTTGGAAAGCAGCTAACGTAGTCCCGATATACAAGAAAGGGGATAGACAGGAGGCACTGAACTACAGGCCAGTGTCCCTAACCTGCATACCATGCAAGCTGATGGAGAAGATTGTGCGAAAAAAACTAGTGGAGCATCTGGAGCGAAGGAACTTTGTAACACAGCATCAACATGGGTTCAGGGATGGCAGGTCCTGCCTCACAGGGTTACTTGAATTCTACGACCAGGCAACAAAAATAAGGCAAGAAAGAGAAGGGTGGGCAGACTGCATATTTTTGGATTGTCAGAAAGCCTTTGATACAGTGCCACACAAGAGGCTAGTGCGAAAGTTGGAGATGCAGGCTGGAGTGAGAGGGAAGGTACTCCGGTGGATAGAGGAATACCTAAGCAACAGGAGACAACGAGTCTGTGTGAGGGGTGAGGTCTCAGATTGGCGAGACGTCACAAGTGGAGTCCCGCAGGGGTCAGTCCTTGGACCTATACTGTTTCTGGTATATGTAAATGATCTCCCAGAGGGTATAGATTCGTTCCTCTCAATGTTTGCCGACGATGCAAAAATTATGAGGAGGATTGAAACAGAGGATGATAGTAGGAGGCTACAAGATGACCTGGATAGACTGAGTGAATGGTCCAACAAATGGCTGTTGAAGTTCAACCCGAGTAAATGCAAAGTAATGAAACTAGGCAGTGGAAACAGGAGGCCAGGCACAGGATACAGAATAGGAGATGAAGTACTTAATGAAACAGACAGAGAGAAAGATCTAGGAGTTGATATCACACCAAACCTGTCTCCTGAAGCCCACATAAAGAGAATAACGTCTGCGGCATATGCGAGGCTGGCTAACATCAGAACGGCGTTCAGGAACCTGTGTAAGGAATCATTCAGAATCTTGTACACCACATATGTAAGACCAATCCTGGAGTATGCGGCCCCAGCATGGAGCCCGTACCTTGTCAAGCACAAGACGAAGCTGGAAAAAGTCCAAAGGTATGCTACTAGACTAGTCCCAGAACTAAGAGGCATGAGTTATGAGGAAAGGCTGCGGGAAATGCACCTCACGACACTGGAAGACAGAAGAGTAAGGGGGGACATGATCACAACCTACAAAATCCTCAGGGGAATCGACCGGGTAAACAAGGACGAACTTTTCAACACTGGTGGGACGCGAACAAGGGGACACGGGTGGAAGCTGAGTACCCAAATGAGCCACAGAGACGTTAGAAAGAACTTTTTCAGTGTCAGAGTAGTTAGCAAATGGAATGCATTAGGAAGTGATGTGGTGGAGGCTGACTCCATTCACAGTTTCAAATGTAGATATGATAGAGCCCAATAGGCTCAGGAATCTGTACACCAGTTGATTGACGGTTGAGAGGCGGGACCAAAGAGCCAGAGCTCAACCCCCGCAAGCACAATTAGGTGAGTACAATTAGGTGAGTACACACACACACACACACACACACACACTTAAGATGCTCGCGTGCTGGTAAACAATTGTCATCAGACGGAGAATGGGCGAAGATTGTCGTCCACTCACCTGAACGACGAGACGACCCAAGAGGGCGAGGATGTGCAGCGACTGAGGGAACACTGGGTCCATATTTAGCTTCCAGCTCCCGCCATGCACACGACCAAACGACCACGTTGCAACCCGTCCTCTTAAAAATAACGTCACTTTTGGCTGGTATGCGCGCGATGGCCAAATTTGGACGTAATTTGAAATGAAATCAACTCACAAAAGTGACGTACTGTTCCGTTTTCTTAGTCGTCCGGCTTACTCGGCAAGGTTAAAAGAGGCAACTTTCCATTAACGTTTTTCATAACGTTTTGAAACTTTATGATAATTTCCTGTCCACCTAACCTATCAGAGGACCCTTATCTTACTGTTGTTGAAAAAAAAATCCCCAATTTATTTTCATTTTTTTCATTTGCAAATTACGTCCATATTCGGCCATACGGGCAAACGGCCAAAAGCGACGTTCTTTTTAAGAGGACAGGTTGTTGCCACACCGTTGGAACAAGGCTTCCAGCGGTAGAACATTTGGTTGACAGAGCCTGGGTGGGGGGGGGTGTAAAACCCCGGTCTGTGCTTCGGAGGAGCTGCGGGAGCCTTGCGAGGGCAGCAGCACTCCAGGTTATAATTCTTTTAACCATATGACACAGTCGACTAAGGCGCGTCTGGGATCATCCTGGACGTAGGCTCGAACCCTTGTGGATTTGTTTATGTGATGATTGGTCTTAAGAGTAGGTTCATGTTGATTTGAAGTACGCGCATGCGCAGGAGTAAGTTCCGCCTCGTCATTACGAACACCTGAGCGGAAAGCTGCTTCTCCCTGAGGCTAAGAAGTCGACGCAATTAAGACAGTCATCATGGTAAATATTGAAGTCTCTTAGAAAGATGATTCAAACATTATCACAAGACGAACTATTGCTTTCTGTTTGAAGAATATGATAATCAGAGAAACCACATGAGCTGAGGTCTTTAGAGGAACGATAAACATAGCAAATAGATGTAGTCACAGTTGGTACACAGATCCTGAGGCGCAGAGCGGCATAGATTCAAGAGGAGAGTGGCACAGTGTTAGTATGATAAGAGCAACAGAGTCCGTCTTCAGAGAAGAAAATATAAGACAAGTTACATTGAGAACTGATCACTGCTCATAACATTATACACCAGAGGCAAGTCAGCAGAAAAGAATTAGCGGGAAATACAATGTGTTGTTCTACGGAGAACTTTGCAGGCATGTAGAACTACGTGTATTGTAATGCTAGTATGAGGGCGAGAGAGAGACTGACTGTATGTTAGTGACACAGAAAGACAAAGGGAAAGGGGGGAAGAAAATGAGAGAGAGAGAGGACTAACATATATATTCTTGCCGCTGCAGGAGGACTACGCGAGTGTGTCGGGAGGACGATGGTGGTCCCTAGCCTTCACCACCACCACCTGCTGCTGCTGCTGCTGCTGCTCCTGGCTACGGTGAGTACACCAGTCCACTACGGGCTCACCATAGCCCGTGCTACTTGGAACTTTTTGTTCCAGGTAGCGAATCTTAAAAACAACAACAGGTGAGTACACTCCACACCTTGTCCAGTACCTGCTCAACCATTTACACACACACACACACACACATAGTTAATTTACAAGAACACACACACACATACACACATACACACATACACACATACACACACACACACACACACACACACACACACACACACACACACACACACACACACACACACACACACACACACAGTGTCAGAGTAGTTAGCAAATGGAATGCATTAGGAAGTGATGTGGTGGAGGCTGACTCCATTCACAGTTTCAAATGTAGATATGATAGAGCCCAATAGGCTCAGGAATCTGTACACCAGTTGATTGACGGTTGAGAGGCGGGACCAAAGAGCCAGAGCTCAACCCCCGCAAGCACAATTAGGTGAGTACAATTAGGTGAGTACACACACACACAGTTAATTTACAAGAACACACACACATACCAAACCCCAAAAAGGTGGAATCCAGCACCGTCAGTAGTGTCAAAGCGTTATACGACGAAGAGTGCTGGGAAGACGGGACACCACGAGCGTAGCTCACATCCTGTAATTACACTTGAGTAATTACACATAGGTAATTACACACACACACACACACACACACACACACACACACACACACACACACACACACACACACACACACACACAGCTGTGTGTGTGTGTGTGGACACAGTTTCCACCTGTGTCCAGGGGACACAGGTGGAAACTGAGTGCCCAAATGAGCCACAGAGATATTAGAAAGAACTTTTTTAGTGGCAGAGTGGTTGACAAATGGAATGCATTAGGGGGTGATGTGGTGGAGGCTGACTCCATACACAGTTTCAAGTGTAGATATGACAGAGCCCGATAGGCTCAGGAATCTGTACACCTGTTGATTGACGGTTGAGAGGCGGGACCAAAGAGCCAGAGCTCAACCCCCGCAAACACAACTAGGTGAGTACAACTAGGTGAGTACACACACACACTCAGGGCTGGCTGACTGAGTGGATAGCGCTCTAGACTCGTGGACCTAGGGACCCAGGTTCCATCCCTCCAGCCGGTAGAAAAACAAATGGACAAGTTTCCTTCACCCTGATGCCCCTGTTACCTAGCAGTAAATAGGTACCTGGGAGTTGGACAGCTGCTACGGGCTACTACCTGGAGATTTGTGTGTGTGTGAAATTTTTTTTTTAGTAGTTAGTAACAGTAGATTGACAGTTGAGAGATGGGCCGAAAGAGCAGAGTTCAACCCCCGCAAGAACAATTAGGTGAATACACACACACACGGTAGTTAATAAATGGAATGCATTATGAAGTGTTGTGGTGGAGGCTGACTACATACACAGTTTCAAGTGTATATATGATAGAGCCCAGTAGGCTCAGGAATCTGTACACCAGTTGATTGACGGTTGAGAGGCGGGACCAAAGAGCCGGAGCTCAACCCCCGCAAACACAACTAGGTGAGCACACACACACACACACACACACACACACACACACACACACACACACACACACACACACACACACACACACACTCACACTCACATGCACACACTCACATACACACACTCACATAACGTCTGCGGCATATGCCAGGCTGGCTAACATCAGAACAGCGTTCAGGAACCTGTGTAAGAATCATTCAGAATCTTGTATAAAATATACAGAATGTGTGTGTGTACTCACAAATAGGTGAGCACACACACACACACACACACACACACACACACACACACACACACACACACACACACACACACACACACACACACACACACACACACACAATAGCCTGATAGAGAGCCTGATAGCTGAGTGGACAGCGCTCTGCACTCGTAATCCTAGGGTCTGGGTTCGATCCCCAGTGACGGCAGAAATAAAATGGGCAAAGTTTCTTTCACCTTGATGCCCCTGTTACCTAGCAGTAAAGAGGTACCTGGGAGTTAGACAGCTGTTATGGGCTGCTTCCTGGGGTGGGGGAGTAGGTGAGTGTGTGTGTGGGAAAAAAATAGTTGTTAGTAACAGTTGATTGACTGACAGTTGAGAGGCGGGCCGAAAGAGCAGAGCTCAACCCTCGCAAGCACAACTAGGTGAATACACACACACACACACACACACACACACACACACACACACACACACACACACACACACACACACACACAGGGCCTCGTGGCTGAGTGGACAGCGCTTTAGGGGTCGTAGTCCTAAAGGCTCGGGTTCTCAACTAAAATCCTCAGCCTTCCATGGAAAGTCTTGATAATGTCATCAACATCATTTTCCTCAGCTTAGTGTTGTTAGATAAATCTTAGAGATCATATATTTGTTAAACATAATCAACCTTGTCTTAAAATAATAATAAGTGTTGGATTTGTCAGCTGTTGTAATGTGTATGAAAGTGTCTGTTTTAAACTGCCGTAAGCGCCTCAGGCAAAGCCACTTGGTTTGAGGAGCCACAGTAGAGGCATAAAAAATACTTTAAACCAGTTTAGGTTCTCATTAGAGAGATGAATCAAGGAAACTACAAATTGTGACAGGCAACAGTTGGACAGAAATGGCAACTGACGAACCATATCTCATGTACTCACCTAGTTGTGTTTGCGAGGGTTCAGCTCTGCTCTTTCGACCCGCCTCTCAACTGTCAATCAACTGTTTACTACTATTTCTCCTTCCCCCCCTCCGCACACACACCAGTAAGCAGCCCGTGACAGCTGACTAACTCCCAGGTACCTATTTACTGCTAGGTAACAGGGGCATTCAGGAAAGAAAGGTGAACGGTGAAAGGTGAAAGAAAATTCAGGGTGAAAAGAAACTTTGCCCAGTTGTTTCTGCCTGGTGCGGGAATCGAACCCGCGCCACAGAATTACGAGTCCTGCGCCCTATCCAGCAGGCTACCAGGCCCCTTGTGTGTGTAGTTTGTGTACTTATTACTCAGTCGTCGTCTTGCTTCACAGTCTGGTACTTACTGGTACTCAAAGGTCAAATGAGTGTGTGCAGTACTCTGATGGTAATGACCCTGGAGCGGACTGATTACGGATGACTTAACTGTTTTTAACTTTCATAAAAACTTTTATTTTCATGCGGAAGTTGTGAAGCGTCAGCAATTGTCGTCTAATTCTAAAGTATGTAGATAATAAATACCACTTCTTGCTATCCTGGTATCACATTACCTCTCATTACCCACCTGAAGACAATCAACTGTGAGGAGACAAGCACGTGAGTCTGGGACACTTTCCAACGCTTAGCCCAGATAGCAAATACCTCCTGCGGCCCAAATAAGCAAGAGATGCCGGCATCTTCCCGCACCGGATAAGCGGCGGCCTCTTAGACAACGCTGATGGCGGCCCAGATACGTACCAGCTAGAATAATTACCCGATGACGGGCAGAAAATCCCCCCACGACATACAGAACACCCTCTACATCCTGTTTCATACAGGAAATCCTCCTTAGTTATTCTGAACATCCTATACATCCTGATAGCATACGGGAAATCCCGATTATATACAGAACACCTGTATGATCTGCTCATTCTACGCGTCAGATTTTCTTGGACTTCTCTTGCCAGTGTTAGACGGGCCAGCCAGTGTTGGCTCATGGCTCGGGGACACGAAGATGACGAGAAAATCACACGTTCTACAGGTCGGATTCCCGTAATAAATTGATGCATGCCACCAGTGTGGGGAGGGGATTAGTCCGCAAGGTTCACACGGTAACCGAGTGTGTCAGGGCGGGGCTAGTTAGAGGAGAGAGAGAGAGAGAGAGAGAGAGAGAGAGAGAGAGAGAGAGAGAGAGAGAGAGAGAGAGAGAGAGAGAGAGAGAGAAATGATCGTTGGAAAGTGAGGGAGCGGTTTGAATTGATAGATGTGGCTTCGATAGATGGAAAGGGCGAATACCTCGGTCAATCGGCTTGAACGGCCATTCAACATCTCTAGAAATATTTAGAAAAGCATCGTTACATTGTGAAGTAGAGAAAGATATCACATTCCTGTGAGCAGGAGTGTGTGAATGTGTGACTCGCCACTCTACAAAAGCCAATATATAGCATACGAATTTTCTCGGTTGAAATTTGCCCCAAAGTGAAAACAGTAAATTGTCACTGTTGGCTGTTTGGTTCGTGAGATTTTATCCATGTTTTGACATCTGTTGGTTTATTGGTGTTTATTCTCAACCCAGCTGTAGCCAATTCTCAACCCGTTCACATCCCGTTCTCACCCTGTCCTCAAGCCATCATCAGCCCGTCATCAACCCGTCTTCAATCCACCGTGAAATTAAGTTCTACAATCCAGGTAGTTTTCACCAAGAGCGCATTCATTAACCTTAGTATTGGTAGACACACCTGTAAGATATCTTGGAATAACGTGCCAGTAGAGGTCTCGCTCACCAGCCTTAAGAAGGGCTTCTTGACTCTCATCATCAGAGTGTCCTAGTCGGGGAATAATTATATTTTATACATTCCTCAACCTACATGTGTTGGAAGCTGTAGGTGGAGGTGTGACATACGACAGCTCGCTGCAATAATAAGATAATTAAGAAACTGCAGGAGGTCCATACGAGGTACCTTCTATCTATATCTACCCAAACTCGTTTATGTATATGTCTGACCTACGCTTGAAACAATCAAATGGTCCCACATCTGTTCTGTTACAGGGGGAATTTGTTGTATAAATCAAGAACCCCTTTTCCTAACCGGTTTATGTCCAGGTTTTCCTAAATGTAAACTTATGTGATTTACATTCGTTGTAACTTAGACTGGACGGTAGAGCGACGGTCTCGCCTCATGCAGGGCGGGGTTCAATCCCCGACCGTCCAAGTGGATGGGCACTGCATTAACCATCCTCTCCCCCGTCCCATCACAAATCCTTATCATGACAAATCCGAGTATATATTGCCCTTACAAGTGCAATATATAATCGTAATGGCTTGGCGCTCTCCCCTGGTAATTCCCTTCTTTTCCATTGTAAATTAAACTAATGGAATTATATTACCTGTTCTGTCTAGAGCCAAACTTGTACAGAACCTGGTAGGGCAATAAGCCTAACTCTCCCTTGGAATATATAACATTTTCTTTTAAAGAGAAAATCAAAACTACAAAATTAACATTTATATTTTGTAATTATTCATTGTCTTCAAGACCAATGACGTTCGATTTTTATACTAAAATACTTAAATCATTTTTTATGTTAACTTTGCACTGTCTCAAATTGCTTCACTCACATGATGTACAAATAATTATCGACGAAACAAAAACACACAATTAAAATAAACTTAAAACACTATAATATAAAAATACGTATTTTGCATAATACAAGTTTTATATTTGAGAAGATTGAGAAATGATCTTCTGAGGATGGTTACTGCTGACCGATAACACTAACATCACACATAAAAATCTTTGAGAGTGCGCTAAGAAATAAGATAACAAAATACATGGAATCACAGCATCTCCATAACCCCGGACAACATGGTTTCAGAACAGGGCGCTCTTGCCTGTCACAGGTGCTGGACCACTATGACATGGCACTAGATGCCATGGAAGACAAACAAACCGCTGATGTAATTTACACAGATTTCGCAAAAGCCTTCAACAAATGTGACCATGGTGTTATTGCACACAAAATGTGTGCAAAAGGAATTACCCGAAGAAATAGGCAGATGGAACTACAATTTCCTGACTAACAGAACCTGATGTGTAATAGTCAACAAAATAAAATCAATCCGGTCCATCAACCGTGAAGAGCTCAGTCCCCCAGGGTACTGTGCTTGCTCCAGTACTTTTTCTCATCCTCATATCGGATATAGACAGGGACACAATCTATAGTACTGTATCATCATTCGCAGATGACACTAGGATTTTTATGAGTAGAAAACATAGAGGACACGGCAAACCTCCAATCAGATGGAAACCAGGCCTTTCAATGGGCTACAGAAAATAATATGGTGTTTAACGAAGATAGCTTCTTCTTCATGCGTTCCAGCTCATGCACTACGGAAAAAAATAGAAATAAAAACCACGTACAAAACGCAGTCAAATCATAACACAGAACGAACAGGCAATGTAGAGGATTTGGGTGTACTCATGTCGGAAGACCTTACCTTTGAACAACACAATAAAGTAGCCGTCACAACTGCAAGAAAAATGATAGGTTGGGTAACAAAATCCTTTCACACTGGAGATGCTATGCCAATGATGATACATTTCAAGATGCTAGTGCTCTCTAGAGTGGAATTCTGCTGCACAATGACAGCCCCTTTCAAAGCTGGAGAAATTGCTGACCTGGAGTGCGTGCAGAGATCCATTACTGGTAGAATCCACTCAGTAAAACATCTGAACTATTGGGACCGACTAAAATGTTTGAATCTATATCCTCTTGAGCGTATTTTACACATGAAAAATATTGAGGGGCTGGTCCCATACCTGCACACAGAAATAACACCACACGAGACCAGGAGGCATGGCAGGATGTGCAGAATACCCCCGTTGAAAAGCAAAGGTGCAATAGGTACTCTTGAGAGAGAACTCTTATCAACATTAGAGGCCCGAGACTGTTCAAGACGCTTCCACTACACATAAGGGGCACAACTGGCCGACCCCTCACAGTGTTCAAGAGAGAACTTGCTAAACACATCCAAAGGATTCCTGATCAACCAGGCTGTGACTCATACGTCTGAATGAATGTTTACCGCAAGACATTGAAAAATGTGTTCTCTTATTGCTTAGTGTCTTAACAAAGGACTTCTGCAGTGACGCAACCTTCTTAGTGCTTGCTTGCGTGTCTCCAAGAAGCATGCTGGAAACACCGACCTGTTCCCACACTTGACTCACCGCAATATCGACGTTTCTCTGGACTAATGAGCAGTGTCTGCGATAGGTAAAGGTGGGCTGCCTCGGGTCTCGTATGCTTCTGGTTCTGCAAAATCACTTCCAATTGAACAGTTGTCACGTCGTGAGAACGAGAGGGGAGAACCACTGGTCGTAGAAAGCCCTTCATCGCACAAATGGTCGTGACATTAACGCAGTGATGAGCATTCCAGTCTTGACTGTGAGTGTTGTGACTGATATCTGGAACACGTGACGTCTAAGGCTCAGCTGGAAGCTATCCTCAAGATATAACTTCCTGAGGATACTCAAGACAGCATCCTGAGGAGAACACAAGTGAAGTTGTGTTCTCCACTCATAATCCACTCTGAGAATCCATTCAGTAAAACGTCCAAACTATTGGGACCGACTAAAATGCCTGAATCTGTATTCTCTTGCGCGTATTTTACACATGAAAAATATAGAGGGGCTGGTCCCACACCTGCACACAGAAATAACACCACATGAGACCAGAAGGCATGGCAGGATGTGCAGAATGTGCACCGTTTAAAAGCAGAGGTGCAACAGGTACTCTGAGAGAGAACTCTTATGAACATCAGAGGCCCGAGACTGTTCAGCACGCTTCCACTACACATAAGGGGCATAACTGGCAGACCCCTCACAGTGTTCAGAGCCTATTCGGCCAGACGGAGTCTGTGATGAGTAGAGGCAGGAAAGTTTATCGATTTGATTGGTCTTCTTGTAAAATAATCTTTCCTGACTCCACACGTGGAGTTTCTTCTTGGGGGCCAAGCGCCAGTAACATAAAGTAGCCTATGGCTGGTACTTAGAAGTTCATGCTGTTAAGAATGCGCTCTTACAAGAAGTTTATTAGAATGGACCGTGAATACTTCAGCACTTGTCTTAAGCATTCTTCCTGTCAGTGAGTTGCTTGTTCTTGTATTTTGGAACGTAAACATTTTTGTAGAATATATATTTACTCCAATGTTCAGCATAGTTTATGTTATTCTGCTGTAAATGTGGGTCACAAGTGGTATTACTTTGATATTACTTTGACGCTGCTGTTCTTTGCTATTTTATCCGGAACTGTGCCGGCAAGTTTTTTCACAAGATATATTGAAGATATACTCATGGCTAGCTTCCAGGTATGTCGAGTCTGTTTTACATTGCTTGGTGATGAGTGTGTATGACTTGCTGTGATCACTTTGTGACCCAACATTGCACGTGTCTCCTAATTATGGGCAATATGTTCTGGTTCTTTAATGTCTATTTTAGTGTGGCCAATCTCCTATGTTACAACTGAGAATTACAATAGTTTAGTTCCTAGTTTGGTCATCTTCGTTCCTTGTCACATAGTTTGAACATTTAATAATTTAAAAACGCGTCGTTGTTTGACTGTACAGTTATATATATATATATATATATATATATATATATATATATATATATATATATATATATATATATATATATATATATATATATATATGCGAACAAGCCTGAATGGTCCCCAGGACTATATGCGAATGAAAACTCACACCCCAGAAGTGACTCGAACCCATACTCCCAGAAGCAACGCAACTGGTAACTACAGGGCGCCTTAATCCGCTTGACCATCACGGCCGTCAAAAGGAAGTGATAGCCGAGGCTATTTGAGCCACTTCCCCGACGGCAACTCGGATGGTAATCTTGGGCATAGCATTTCACCAAATCACCTCATTCTTTGGGGCACACGTGAGGAACACAAATGCGAACAAGCCTGAATGGTCCCCAGGACTATATGCGAATGAAAACTCACACCCCAGAAGTGACTCGAACCCATACTCCCAGAAGCAACGCAACTGGTAACTACAGGGCGCCTTAATCCGCTTGACCATCACGGCCGTCAAAAGGAAGTGATAGCCGAGGCTATTTGAGCCACTTCCCCGACGGCAACTCGGATGGTAATCTTGGGCATAGCATTTCACCAAATCACCTCATTCTATGGGGCACACGTGAGGAACACAAATGCGAACAAGCCTGAATGGTCCCCAGGACTATATGCGAATGAAAACTCACACCCCAGAAGTGACTCGAACCCATACTCCCAGAAGCAACGCAACTGGTAACTACAGGGCGCCTTAATCCGCTTGACCATCACGGCCGTCAAAAGGAAGTGATAGCCGAGGCTATTTGAGCCACTTCCCCGACGGCAACTCGGATGGTAATCTTGGGCATAGCATTTCACCAAATCACCTCATTCTTTGGGGCACACGTGAGGAACACAAATGCGAACAAGCCTGAATGGTCCCCAGGACTATATGCGAATGAAAACTCACACCCCAGAAGTGACTCGAACCCATACTCCCAGAAGCAACGCAACTGGTAACTACAGGGCGCCTTAATCCGCTTGACCATCACGGCCGTCAAAAGGAAGTGATAGCCGAGGCTATTTGAGCCACTTCCCCGACGGCAACTCGGATGGTAATCTTGGGCATAGCATTTCACCAAATCACCTCATTCTTTGGGGCACACGTGAGGAACACAAATGCGAACAAGCCTGAATGGTCCCCAGGACTATATGCGAATGAAAACTATATGCGTGATGGTCAAGCGGATTAAGGCGCCCTGTAGTTACCAGTTGCGTTGCTTCTGGGAGTATGGGTTCGAGTCACTTCTGGGGTGTGAGTTTTCATTCGCATATAGTCCTGGGGACCATTCAGGCTTGTTCGCATTTGTGTTCCTCACGTGTGCCCCAAAGAATGAGGTGATTTGGTGAAATGCTATGCCCAAGATTACCATCCGAGTTGCCGTCGGGGAAGTGGCTCAAATAGCCTCGGCTATCACTTCCTTTTGACGGCCGTGATGGTCAAGCGGATTAAGGCGCCCTGTAGTTACCAGTTGCGTTGCTTCTGGGAGTATGGGTTCGAGTCACTTCTGGGGTGTGAGTTTTCATTCGCATATAGTCCTGGGGACCATTCAGGCTTGTTCGCATTTGTGTTCCTCACGTGTGCCCCAAAGAATGAGGTGATTTGGTGAAATGCTATGCCCAAGATTACCATCCGAGTTGCCGTCGGGGAAGTGGCTCAAATAGCCTCGGCTATCACTTCCTTTTGACGGCCGTGATGGTCAAGCGGATTAAGGCGCCCTGTAGTTACCAGTTGCGTTGCTTCTGGGAGTATGGGTTCGAGTCACTTCTGGGGTGTGAGTTTTCATTCATATATATATATATATATATATATATATATATATATATATATATATATATATATATATATATATATATATAATATAATGTTTCTGCATGGCTGCTAAAGAGGTCACAAGCAGGTTGACCAGCGAACTCAACATCTGGTTCCTGGACGATGGCACCCTGGCAGGGACACAGGAGTCCCTGCTAGGAGATCTACAGCTGGTGAAATCTAAGGGAGAGGAGTTAGGACTCACCCTAAACCCATCAAAGTGTGAAATCATGTCATCCAGCCTACGAATCATATTGCCAGGAGCCCCAGTGATCGCTCCCACCAACAGTGTGCTGCTAGGGGCACCTGAGCTCGAGCGCCATTGAGGTAATCCTCGAAGAAATGCTGAACGACCTGAGGAGGATGGAGGGAAGAATAGGGGCTTTGGACGCCCACGATGCTTTGTACCTTTTCACAATGTGCCTGGCTTGGCCCAGACTTACCTATTTCCTAAGTTGTGGTCCCGTCCTTCGACAGCTCAAAATTAACGGAATATGACTCACTCCTAAAGTCAATAACTATGAAAGTGTTAAACCTCTCCCTGCATGATGAACAGTGGACCCAAACAACGCTCCCAGTTAGACTCGGGGGTATAAGTATTCGCAAGGCGACACAGTTAGCATTGCCGGCATTCTTATCCTCGACCAGTGCAACAAGTGAATTAATGAATGAAATACTACCAGAATACCTAAGAGACTCCATTGGGATTCATGATCCCAAATTTGCGGAAGGGGCTGGTCAGTGGGACACTCTTGCCAACTCACACTCTCGACCAACTTTTCCAAACGACTGCAAACAGGTCAAATAGGATAGCCCCATAGTGGAGAACATTGCCACAACATTATTGGAGGCAGCTTCTAGGAAGGACAGAGCGCGTCTTCTAGCTGTGCAAGCTCCCCATGCCGGGGACTTCCTGCTGGCAGTCTCTAATTCCGTCTTGGACACCCGCCTGGACCATGGAACGATTAGTATTGGTGTTGCCCTGTGCCTTGCCGCCCATATCTTTGCCGAACACCGGTGTATTTGCGGCCATGCACGGGCAGACCAATACGGCAGCCATGGTCTCATCTGTCGTAAGACACAGGGAAAGATTGCCAGACATGAAGCAGTCAATGACATCAAGAGAAGTTTGGCTACAGCTGGGTGTCCAGCACAAAGGGAACCTCAGTTGTGCAGACCTAACAACATCCAAAACGCCCAGATGGCGTCACCCTGCAGCCATGGAGGGAAGGTAAACAGGTCGTATGGGACTACACGTGTGCGTCTACATTGGCTGATACCTATCTACGTCACAGCTCGGCGGAGGGAGGTGGGACAGCCACCTTCAGGGAGACCCAGAAAACCAACAAGTACAGAGACCTAGAGATCTAGAACGTTGTTTCAGGTTCGTGCTGATAGGCTCTGAGACTCTGGACGCCTTTTTCAGTTCCATCACTTGTTCCTTCACTGCTGTTTTCCTCCTGACGTGGCTGTGAAGCAGTTTTTGTTGGGTCTTGGCTTTACTCGCAATGTCATTTTCATGTTGTGTGTCTGCTTCTCTCCTCACTCTGAGGTACTCATTTCTGGCCCCTCTCGTATCTCTCCCTGCCCTCTTGTGTTCTGTTATTCCTGTAGTTTCTCCATGTTCTTGTACTCAATTGCTTTGCTACCTTACATTCCTGATTGAACCTGATGGAGTCTTCTCTTGCTTTTCATTTTTCTGCTTTTGGGCCGGGATAAGCCTGTCTGCGGCTTCCTGGCACTTCTGGATGACATAGTCCATCATATCCTGCACAGTCTTCCCGGAGTTCTGTTCCCATAGTATTCCCATTAGGAAATTCCTCATCTCGTCATATTTTCCTCTTCGGTAATTTAGTTTTTCCCTTCCAATCCCATCCTTGGATAGGTTATCCCTACCTCTACCAAATACTCAAATGTCAATACACTGTGGTCACTCATTCCCATTGGGGGCTTCAAATTTGGCTTCCCTTATTTCTGACTCATTTAAGGTGAATATCAGGTCGAGTTCAGTTGGTTTGACATTGCTTTTCATTCATGTGGGTTCCCAGAAATGTTGGCTCAGAACGTTCCTTGTTGCCACTTCCAAGAGTTTAGCTCTCCATGTATCTGCACCTCCCTCTGGGTCTCCATTCTCTCAGTCTATCTTTGCATGGTTGAAATCGCCCACGATTAAGAGACTGGATCTATTCCTGCAGGCAACTGAAGCTGCTCTCTCTATTATATTATTGGTTGCCGTATTATTCCTATCGAACTCCTGTCTGGCTCTTCTGTCATTAAGTGGAGGATTGTAAATGACTGCCACTATTATCTTATGTTCACCCATAGTCATAGTTCCTGTTATGTAATCTCTGACTCCTTCACAGCCCGGAATTTCCATCTCTTCAAAACTCCAGTCCTTCCTTATCAGCAGGGCCACTCCTCTTCCTCTCCCTTCCCTCTCAACTACTCCCTGTCGACTACTCTGACACTGAAAAAATTCTTTCTAACGTATCTATGGCTCATTTGGACACACAATTTCCAACCCTGTTCCCTAGTGCGTGTGCCCCTTGTGTTAAATAGTCTGTCTTTATCTACCCTATCAGTTCCTCTGAGATTCTTGTATGTGGTGATCATGTCCCCTCTAACTCTTCTGTCTCCCAGTGACGTGAGGTTTAATTCCCATAGTCTCTCCTCGTAGCTCATACCCCTCAGCTCGAGTACTAGTCTGGTGGCAAACCTTAGAACCTTTTCCAGTTTAGTCTTATGCTTGACTAGATATGGACTCCATGCTGGAGCTGCATACTCCAGGACTCCATACTCCAGGATAAGAGGGAACCGGTCGGCCGAGCGGACAGCACGCTGGACTTGTGATCTTGTTGTCCTGGGTTCGATCCCAGGCGCCGGCGAGAAACAATGGGCAGAGTTTCTTTCACCCTATGCCCCTGTTACCTAGCAGTAAAATAGGTACCTGGGTGTCAGTCAGCTGTCACGGGCTGCTTCCTGGGGGTGGAGGCCTAGTCGAGGACCGGGTCGCGGGGACACTAAAGCCCCGAAATCATCTCAAGATAACCTCAAGATAAGATAACCCAAATGATACCTAGTATCTGGCCTCCTATACTCCCTACACCTATCTTCATTACATTACATTCGCTTGGGTTAAACTCTAACAACCATTTGTTCGACCATTCCTGCAGCTTCTCCAGGTCTTCTTGAAGCCTCAAGCTGTCCTCCTCTGTCTTAATCCTTCTCATAATTTTGGCGTCGTCAGCAAACATTGAGAGGAATGAGTCTATACCCTTTGGGAGCTCATCTACGTATATCAGAAACAGCTTAAGTCCGAGTACAGAACCCTGTGGGACTCCACTGGTGACTTCACGCCAATCTGAGGTCTTACCCCTCACCGTAACTCTCTGCTTCCTATTGCTTAGGTACTCCCTTATCCACTCGAGCGCCCTGTGTGTGTGTGTGTGTGTGTGTGTGTGTGTGTGTGTGTGTGTGTGTGTGTGTGTGTGTGTGTGTGGATACGTGGCTACCTTATGTAGCTTCGGGGATCAACGGCCCCGCGGCCCGGTCTCAGACCTGGCGTCCCGGTTGGTCGCCTAATTTTCTTCTGTCTTATCTACTGCTTATTTCTCTCCATTCTCTCTCTCGCTCGATTTATTTTTTTAAATTTAAGACTAGAGCTCATAATTGCTGCCAAATGACGTACCTAGTGAAACTGCAAGCTAGAGCTGTTATCCTTCTCAGATCAGTTTAAACCTACTCCTAGAGACCCATGTATTTCATGAGCCTATTATAACCATCAATGGGAATAAACTTTATTCATTAACAACATTAAGCAACAATCATATAAGGAACAGGATGAGCCTGAAGCACACTGTGTGCCAGAGTCTTCATGTGAACAGTTGACCTGATCTCCCACGTCCCAACCTGTTGAAGGAACAAGTTCCAGATGCGAGTCAGCCCAGGAGTGAATGATCGTTGATGGAGTGATGTTCTTGAGAAAGGCAGGTCAAGCATGAGACTATTGAAGGTTGAGAACCTAGTGCTACGGGTGGCAACGACTGGTAGTCCACAGAGTTGGGACAGGTGCGGAACTTTGAGGATGTTGGCCTTGTACATAACAGTAAGACCACCAACGTCACGACGGTGTTGCAGGCTTTGATGTTAAGACCGTTCCCACCAGACTTGGTCAAGACTAAAGATAATCCTTCTTGCCCGTCTCTCCACTTTGTCTAACAGTCTGATGAATGATGGGGGGGGGGAGGGGAGAGGCGATCCAGGAGAGTGCTGAATACTCTAGATGGGAGCGAACTTGTGCTTCATATAAGGTTTTGCAGCCCTTGCTGTCAAGGTGTGAAATGCGCCGTAGGGCTGTAAGTTTCCTGGCTGGTTTTTGGGTTAGGTTAAGCACGTGGCTCTTATTGTCACTGAAGAGTCGAACGAAATAGCCGAAATGTAAATTTCATCTGTAAACTCTAGGGTTTTGCCACCCATTTACAAGCCTGTCGGATTTGCCATGTGCAGTCTAGTTATCATCATCACTTGTGTCTCCTCAGCCACAAATGTGACCTGCCATCTCCTACCCCAGGTAAACATCACTGAAAGTTGGTGATTGACGAGTTTTGCAGCAGTTGACATTTCTTACTTTCTGTATGTTAAGGGTAGAGTGCAGTCATCAGCATAAACTTGAGCTTCAAGAATGAGTTGAAGTAGACATACCACAGCAGAGGGCCAAACACACTACCCTGTGGAACGCTGGCATCAATTGAGTGACCTTCGGATTCTGCTCCATTGAGGACTACTCTTAGAGTCCGTTCTTGAAGGTATTCTCTCTCTCTCTCTCTCTCTCTCTCTCTCTCTCTCTCTCTCTCTCTCTCTCTCTCTCTCTCTCTCTCTCTCTCTCTCTCTCTCTCTCTCTCTCTCTCTCTCCCTCTCACATCCCCAGGAAGCAGCCCCGTAGCTGCAGTCTACCTACCAGGTACCTACGTACTACTAGGTGAACAGAGCATTAAGGTGAAGGAAACTCAGACCATTTATTTCTACCTCGATAATGAATCGAACCCGGGCCCTCAGGACTACGACCCTAGAGCGTTGTCCACAAGGCTACCCGCGCGTCTGTGTGTGTGTAGTCACATAATTGTGCTTGCGAGGGTTGAGCTTTGGCTCTTTGGTCCCGCCTCTCAACCGTATTATCTAACCGTAAGTGTATTCTCTCTTGTACAGGGGTCGTGGGCGCAGTACCAGACGGAGTTCGGTCTGGAGCAAGCAGGCAACCCGGTGTCCATCAGCCAGCTGGAGGTGATGTGTGGCAAGGATCATCTTACAGTGCAGCTCGCCTTTACCGCCCCCTTCCAGGTTAGTAACTGTGTGTGTGTGTGTGTGTGTGTGTGTGTGTGTGTGTATGTGTATGTGTGTGTGTGTGTGTGTGTGTGTGTGTCTGTGTGTGTGTGTGTGTGTCTGTGTGTGTGATCATTAAATACAACAGTATTGTGACTATTGTTAATTTTCTTATGGATATTTTCCAGTCAACGTAAATACCTTTACATAGAAATGTCTGCTGTAGAGGGTGAAAAAAATCACTTACTCTTTCCATTTGATTTCTTTGACGTTTCATCAGTAATGTGGCATCGTGAGGACTACACGCTTTGACACCAGGGAACCAGGGAACCTAATTATACTTGCAGATGGTTGATAAAGATTAAGCCACCCTAAAGGTAGCACGGGCATGAATAGTCAGTAATATATACTTGCAAAAACA